>NC_048301.1:49344068-49361266 GCF_013100865.1 Trachemys scripta elegans
GCCACAGGCAAACAGCCCAGTAGGAACGGCCACCTCTGTCCCCTTAATTAAGTTCCCGTATTTCAACCAGGTTACCAGGAGTGATATCACTCTCCTGAGGATTACACAACAAGATAAAGAACGGATGTTGCTTGAATGCCAGCAAACACCGGGACCATACGCTGCCAGGCTTTGTCAGGCAATGATACCAGATTACTTGCTGCAAGCATGGCGTGGTCAAGTGTCCTACCATGGAGGAGGGAATAAGGATGCACTGCCCAGAAACCTTCTGGCAAGGCTTTCGGAGTACCTCCAGGAGAGCTTCATGGAGATGTCCCTGGAGGATTTCCGCTCCATCCCCATACACGTTAACAGACTTTTCCAGTAGCTACAGACTTTTCCAGTAGCTGAACTGACCGCGAATGCAAAGTCAGGCAAAGTAATCATTAAAAACTGTTTGCTTTTAAAACAAGTTTTATATTTTAAAAGGTAAACTCACCTGAGGTCCCTTCCATGGGGTCAGAGTCTTGGGTACTGGCTTGGGAGGCTTGGGAGGGTACTTCAGTCAGGGTGATAAAAAGATCCTGGCTGTTGGGGAGAATGGAGTGCTGTGTGCTCTCTGCAAGCTCATCCTCCTCCTCCTCCTCCTCCTCTACCCCCTCGGCAGAATCCTCAGGCGTCGAGACTATCCCCGACCCAGAATCCACGAACAAAGGTGGGGTAGTGGTGGCAGCCCCCCCTAGAATTGCATGCAGCTCGGCGTAGTAGCGGCATGTCCGTGGCTCTGACCCGGAGCGACCGTTTGCCTCCTTTGTTTTTTGATAGGCTTGTCTGAGCTCCTTGACCTTCACGCGGCACTGCTCAGAGTCCCTATTGTGGCCTCTCTCCATCATGCCCTTGGAAATTTTTTCAAAAGTTTTTGCATTTCGTCTTTTAGAACGAAGTTCTGCAAGCACTGAATCCTCTCCCCATACAGTGATCAGATCCAGTACCTCCCTCACGGTCCATGCTGGTGCTCTTTTTCGATTATCAGCCTGCATGGTTACCTGTGCTGATGAGGTATCTGTGGTCACCTGTGCTCTCCACGCTGGGCAAACAGGAAATGAAGTTCAAATGTTCGCGGGGCTTTTCCTGTCTACCTGGCCAGTGCATCCGAGTTCGGATTGCTGTCCAGAGCGGTCACAATGATGCGCTGTGGGATAGCTCCCGGAGGCCAATACCATCGAATTGCGGCCACACTAACCCTAATTCGAATTGCTAAAATCGATTTTGGCGCTACTCCGCTCGTTGGGGTGGAGTACAGAAATCGATTTAAAGGGCCCTTTACATCGAATTAAATGGCGTCGTTGTGTGGACGGTTACAGGGTTAATTCGAATTAAAGCTGATAAATCCGAATTAAAGTCGTAGTGTAGACCAGGCCTAGGAGCCCACACTATTTAAAGTGAATTGGAAGGACTGTTTGAGAAAATGGCCTCTGTTAACATTTTGGCATTCTTTGGTTGCAAACTGGGTTAGTTGTCAGAAAGATAATGAGAAAAGCCAACTGATTCTACCTTGCCATCTAGCTGGTAGAATCATTCCTTAGGAAGAAAAATTAAATTAGCTATTTGCCTCTGTTTGTTTGTACTAAACAATGCCTAAATCTGCTTATTATCTCTGATAACTTCATGCTTGTGCAATAATAAATCCTACAACATTTTATTATGAACAATCCAGTATTTCTCCAATCTTGCAGTTTTTATGCTAGCAAAACACATTAGTTTGTGGGTTTGTTTTTGTTTTTTTTAAGTTTGATTGCAGGATTGGACCCTTTATGCGCGCGCACACACCCATCCTATCACAGCAGAGGGGAAATTTGGTTGTACTAGGAGTATGCCAATCCCCAGGCTCCTGAGAAAGAGAGGAATGCCATTTCAGAGCCATATAACTTCTCCCAAATTCAGAGTCCACAAACAGATTGTGCCTGGATGTAAAGAGAAAAGGTGTCTCTGTCCCTTGACCACCAATTAGCCAGCCCAGTGGGGAGTTGATTGGCAATCATGATTTACCATGCACCATACACTCCTCCTCCTTAGCATATGAGCAATGTGCTTCAGGTGGTATGTGACCAGGATTCATCACTGAATTTGGTCTACTGGTTCCTTCTGCATGTAAGCAGTCCTGAACCCATGCCAGCCATCTTGTTACTGTTGCTCGGCCCTCTCTATCCTACCATTTAAGTATTCTTTTAAACTGTGCATTCAGTGGAAGCAGGTCCAAAAAGAATCAACTCTTTCTTCTGCCCCCCCTTCTCAAAAGGAAACTGGCTACTCTCACTTGCTTCAGGAGTTAAAACAGTTCAGTCTTGCCTTGTTTTTACTCATAAACAGGAATTTCCTTTGTCTAGATGGAGACATCGAAAAGAAATAAGTATATTTCCAGTTGAAAGAGTGGTGTGTGAGATTGCCAATTTTGGAATGACAGCCTCATGAGTGCTACAATTTACAGAATAAAGCCACAAATAGAAGAGGTATCAAAAATGAAAGACTTGTGTAAATTCTTGGGATGTAGCCATACCCAAATTTATACTGGATGTTCGAAAAGTTGGTCGTGTTCGGTATTAAAATCAAAGACAAGGTCTGACATTGGATCTTAATTTCTAAAAGGACTCATTTTTAAAATTTAGCTTTAACTCAATGAATTTGCTTCTGAATTCTTACAAAAATGATTCCATATTCCGAGAGGAGGTGCTGTGTTTTTAAAAAAAAAAAATTTTTTTTGAGGGGGAAGCGGGTGTGCACTTTTTCATACATAACAAAAAAATGTTTAATACCTGTCTTACAAGCAATACTCCTTTCCATCTTACGCCTCTATAATGTTAAGTGCTCAGGAGGCAAGGTTGTTTGGAGAGAAGATTCCAGCACTTTCATTTACTGCACTAACACTCAACTCAAACTGAGTCTATTCAGTCTTCTGGAAACATCTGGTTTACAGTAGACATGTTCAGAGATTTAAAGCAGGCACTAATGTTGTCAGTGGTTCATCTTATATATGTTCCAAAATATTAGCTTGACTTATATTTATATTCCCCATATTTACAACAAGGAGACAATTGATTACCCCTTAATCCCTTTTTCTTACTTAATGGGGTCCTCCTTCTGGGGAATAACTCCACCTGGTCTAAAGCCCCTTTTGTCCCTTGTTTGTGCTGCAACCCTTTTGACACTTCAGAAGTTAGAGGGCTTCTTCTGGGAATCGGGATGCTCCTTCTTCACGGGTTGGTCCTCAGGCCGGATTACTTATAGTAGTTCTTCGAGTGATTGCTCATGTCGATTCCAATTAGGTGTGCATGCGCCAGGTGCACAACCAACGGAAAGTTTTTTCCGTAGCAGCACCCATCGAGTCAGCTGCGGAGCCCCCCGGAGTGGCACTTTTATGGCACACAATATATGACCCTCCTGACCCAGCACCTCCTCGGTTCCTTCTTACCGACTGTGACCGGTGTTGGAACTGTGGCATCTTGCTTAGCGAGTTCTCCACATTTCCCTAGCTTGTTTTATAGTAGTTATAACTTTTCTTTAGTTCTTGTATTTTATTTTTGTTGTAGTTAGTAGCAGTTGGGCTGGGGGGTTTACCCTCTGTCCCAACTGCTTTTTCTTGGGATGTCTTTCATGCACAAGTCCCAAGGATTCAAAGCCGCAAGTCCAGCTCCATGCCCATGCCAACAGGTGACCCCCATGACTCGTGTCTGGGGAAGGCTCACCAAGCCTATAGGTGCAGGATTTGCAAGGGGTTTCATCCTAGGACCAAAAAGGAGCATGACTTTCACCTTAAGCAGCTCCTTATAGAGGTGGCACTTAGCCCTCAGTCTCCTTCAGCACCGCAGGACCCGGCACCAAGTTCGGCGGCAGTGGTGAAAGCAGCAGCGTGGATGGACTCTGGTAGACACCTGCGGCACTGCTGCTCCCCGGCACCGAAACTGGCGGCATCGACCCAGCACTGCTCCCACTCCCCAGTGCAGAAGTGGCACCAGAAGCAAGGGAGGAGTGGCTCTCCATCCCAGAGACGACCCCCTCCCCCCCTGAAGCCAGCCAATGGGGCATGTCCCAGAGAGGAGCACCCAGGGCCAAAGCCTGTGAAAGCGGCACCGTAGACTTCGGCCCCACAAGGGGGACAATTGAGTCCAGTGCCATTGGACTCCCCAACCCACAATATTGAGGAAGTACAGCTGCCATCCACCCCGGATACCTTTGTGGCCGCAAAGGACCTCAGCACCATGATGGCACCGAGATCGCCTACGATCCACGCCAAGCCTCCAGTACCACAGTGTATGGCACAGTCTCGAGCAAACCAGCAATGATCCGGCCATCGGCCCTGCTCCCCATCATGGCGCTGGTCGTACTCACAGCACCAGTCATACTTGCAGCGGCGCTCCAATTTGCAGCAGCGCTCCTGGTCACCTTCGAGGAGCAGGTTCAGGACCCAGCACCGGTCCTGGTGCCACTCGCCCTCCCCGCGTAGCTCCAGGTCACAGTATCACTCCATGTTGCAGCATCACTCCCCAGCCTTGTGGCACCACTCGCCAGTTCAGCTCTGCTCGGCGCCACCCTGGCCCTCACGGTCCCGATCCCATTCCTTGGGCTCAGAGACAAGGTCTAGGTACTTAAGAGCGGGACTGGCACTGGTCAGGCCGTGGACGTCCTGAAGTGGGGGCAGGGCCATGGCCAGCGCAGTGGCAGGGACCAGCTCAGTGGCCATTCTGGACCCCGTGGGCCTATCACCAGGCCCAGGGTGCACAGACTAAAGACTTCCGGTCGGCCCCCTCTGAACTGAGTGCCAGAGGCCTCAGCTAGTCGGCCCACCCCTAGGGGTACTGAGGAGTCCCCATGCCCCCTTGGAACCAATTCCAACCCCAGTTCCTGAGCCAGAGGCGGACGGAGAAGCAGGTCATCGGGCTCCTGATGAACAGGAGGGTCGGGAGGACTCTATTCCCCCTTGGCCTCTTCATTGTCGTCCTCCCCGGACGAGGCTGTTTCAGGCACTTCCATATCCGGGCCACCTCCCATAGACACCAGGACCTTCTGCGCAGGGTGGCGCACATCATGGGCCTGCAGGCCGAGGAGGTGGTGGAGTCAGAGGACCTGGTGGTAGACGTTTTGGCCCCGGAAGGTCTATCAAGGGTTGCCCTGCACCTCATCAAAACTATTCTGGCCAATGCCAAGACTATCTGGGAGACTCCGGTCTCCATCCCCGCCTACAGTCAAGTGTGAGGAGAGAAAGTACTTCATGCCCTCTAAGGGATACGAATATCTCTTCATGCACCCACAGCCCTGCTCTCTGGTGGTTGCAGCCGTGAACAAGAAAGAGAGGCTGGGGCAGCAGGCCCCAGCACCCAAATCCAAAGAGACCAAGTGTGACGGGTTGGATCACAAAAACCCCCTTGGGAGGTGGCACCTGATGTGCAAAGACTACCTCTGCTCCTGTTTTCCCTGCCACCTCAGGACTCCAGCACCGTCTTGCTGAGCCAGACTCACCCATCTGCTCCAACGGGCATGGACCCAGGGTCTGAATCATTTGCCCCAAAGCTGCAAGTTTACCTGAAAACAGCTCACAGAAGTGTGCTTGTCTTTAGCACTCAGATGCCCAACTCCCAATGGGGTCTAAACCCAGATAAATCTATTTTACCCTGCATAAATTGTTCGCCTTCTATAACACTGATAGAGAGATATGCACAGTTGTTTTCCCCCCCAGGTATTAATACATACTCTGACTTAATTAATAAGTAAAAAGTGATTTTATTAAATACAGAAAGTAGGATTTAAGTAGTTCCAAGTAGTAACAGACAGAACAAAGTAAGTCACCAAGCAAAATAAAATGCGCAAATCTATGCCTAATCAAACTGAATACAGATAATCTCACCCTCAGAGATGCTTCAGTAAGTTTTTTCTCAGACTGGACACCTTCCAGGCCTGGGCACAATTCTTTCCCCTGGTACAGCTCTTGTTGCAGTTCAGGTGATAGCTAGGGGATTCTTCATGATGGCTCCTCTCCCCGCTTTGTTCTCTTCCACCCCTTATGTATCTTTTGCATAAGGTGGGAACCCTTTGTCTCTCTGGGTTTCCACCCCTCCCCCCCACTGGAAAAGCACCAGGTTAAAGATGGATTCCAGTTCAGGTGACATGATCACATGTCACTGCAAGACTTCATTACTCACTTGCCAGCACACACACATACAGGAAGACTCACAGGTAAACACAGCCATCTGCAGACAATGGGAGTCATCAAGATTCCAAACCATCATTAATGGCCCACACTTTACATAATTACAGTAGGCCCTCAGAGTTGTATTTTATATTTCTAGTTTTAGATACAAGAGTGGTACATTTATACAAATCGGCTGATCACACTCAGTAGATTATAAGCTTTGTAATGATACCTTACAAGAGACCTTTTGCATGAAGCGTATCCCAGTTACGTTATATTCACTTATTATCATGTTTTTATTAAACTGTATAGATTGCACAACGTCACACCAAGCACCTGGACTTATTTGGCCGCAAGGTGTATTCCACTGGAGGGGGGCTCCAGCTCAGGATTGCCAACCAGCAGGCAATCCTGAGTTGATATAACTTCAACTCTTGGAACTCGATGCTCAAGTTCAAGGAGCTTGTGCCACCTGAGTCCAGGGAGGAGTTTAGGGCTATAGTAGAGGAGGGCAAGGCAGTGGCATGGACCTCTTTACAGGCCTCACTGGATGTTATGGACTCAGCGGCACGTACCTTGTCCTCAGGAATTGCCTTGAGGCACACCTCTTGGTTACAAGCCTCGGGCCTACTGTCTGAGGTTCAACAGACAATGCAGAACCTGCTCTCTGACAGGGCAGGCCTGTTCGCGGAACAGACAGACTCTAGGTTGCATAGCCTAAAGGACTAGAGGGCGACCATGAAGTCCCTGGGTATGCACACCCCGGCATCCCAAAGGAAACACTTCAAGCCCCAGCAGCTGCAACAGCGCTCCTACCCTCCTTGGCCAAAGCAGGACTTTTACAGGTGATGGGGAAGGAACGGCAGAAGGAAGCCTTTCAACTCCCCGTCGGAACAAGGCCAGGGCCCGACCAAACCTTCGTCAGGTTCCAAGCAGGCCTTTTGAAGGAACACCCGAGGACGGCATACCACACTTAACCCCAGATCCTTCCCCACCCTTTTTGAATCATTTGTCTCACTTCTACCCTGCATGGTCCCAAATAACCTCGGACCGCTGGGTCCTCTGCAGGGTAGAAGCAGGATAGTCTCTCCAGTTCTGCTCCTACCTGCCCTCCCACCCTTCTTCCCCGTCCCTCTTCAGGGACCCCTCTCATGAGAAACTCCTCATACAAGAGGTGCAGGCGCTCCTTGCCATGGGAGTGGTGGAGGAGGTTCTGCAGGAGCTAAGGGAAAAGGGCTTCTACTCCTGATACTTCCTAATCCCCAAGGCCAAAGGGGATTTCAGACCCATTCTGGACCTATGTGGGCTCAACAAATTCATGGTAAAGTTGAAGTTCCACATGGTCTCCCTAGGCACTGTTATCCCCTCCCTGGATCTGGGAGACTGATTTGCTGCCCTCAACATGAAGGATGTGTACTTCCACATAGCGATTCATCCAGCTCACAGACGCTTCCTGCGTTTCATGGTCAATCACTAACATTACCAGTTCACAGCCCTTCCATTGGGCCTCTGAGCAGCTCCCCGAATATTCACCAAGTGCATGTCGGTCATGGCCACGTTCCTCCGTTGATGGCAGGTGCAAGTATACCCCTACCTCGACAATTGGCTGCTCAGGTGCCGCACCAGAGTGCAGGTGCACTCCCAACTCCACCTGGTCAGGTGTAGGTTCAAATGGTTGGGTCTCCTCCTCAACATGGGGAAGTCGACTTTGGAACTGACCCAGAGAATAGAATTAATTGGGGCAGTGTTAGACTCCGTTAAGGCATGGGCCCTCCTACCGGAGTCCTGATTCCAAGCTATCATGGACATCATTCAAAGCCTTTAGCAATTCCCAGCCTCAGCAGTAAGAGGGTGCATGAGTCTCCTTGGCCACATGGCGTCTTGCACTTACGTGACCTGGCATGCCAGGCTCCGGCTCAGACTGTTGCAGCTACGGCTCACCTCGGCCTACTGCCTAGGGTGCGACAACTTGAAGTCAGTGGTCATGGTGCCGGGACAGGTCCTCGCCTCCCTTCGCTGGTTGCTCGACCCCCGAGCAGTGTGCAGAGGAATCCCCTTCCACAACCCTCAGCCTTCCTTGTCCCTGGTTATAGATGTGTCAGCTATAGAGTGGGGGGCAACTCTGGGGAACCTTCAGACACAGGGCCTGTGGTCTCAGAATGAGCTCTCCCTCCATATCAACGTCAGGGAGCTAATGGCGGTGCACCTTTCTTGCCAAGCCTTCCAGGCCCAACTGCACGGACACTGTGTAGCTGTTCTAACGGACAACACCACAGCCATGTTTTACATGAACAAGCAAGGGGCTTCCTTCCCCCATCCCAGGAGGCCCTTCGACTGTGGGAGTTCTGCATAGCCTGCTCCATTCACCTGGAGGCATCCTTTTTCCCAGGAATTCAGAACATGCTGGTGGACCGCCTCAGCAGGTCCTTCCACACTCAGGAGTGGTCTCTCTGACCAGATGTCATACACCCTATCTTCCAAAGATGGGGGTTTCCCCAGGTCTATCTGTTTGCCACCTGATGCAACAAGAAGCGCCCATTGTTCTGTTCCTTCCAGGGTCACAGCGTGGGTTCCCTCACGGATGCATTCCTGCTACCTTGGAGAGGTCACCTGCTCTACGCCTTTCCTCCATTCCCTCTCATGCACAAAGTCCTGCTCAAGGTCCGCGGGGAGGGGGCAAAGGTGATTCTGATAGCTCCAGCATTGCCTCACCAGCACTGATACACGCCGCTGCTGGAGCTGTCAGTGGACGTATCTGTCACGTTGCCTCTCCTCCCTCACCTCCCTCACCTACTCACTCAGGACCAGGGTCGCCTCTCTCATTCCAACCTATGGTCCCTCCACCTCACAACTTGGAAGCTTCATGGCTGAACCCCCCCGGAACTTCTGTGCTCCGATCAAGTAAGACAAGTCCTGCTAGGCAGCAGGAAGTCCTCTACTAGAGCCATGTATCTGGCGAAGTAGAAAAGATTTTTGTGTTGGTGTGACCAGCGCCGCGCACACCCCCTCCAGACACTGGTACCTCTCAACTTAGAGTACCTCCTTCATCTGAAATAGCAAGGCCTGGCGGAGTCCTCCAAAAGGATTCACCTCGCTGCTATCTCAGCCTTCCACCCGGGAGCATCTGGCCACTCGGTTTTCGCCAACCCTATGGTTGGTCGCTTTCTCAGAGGCTTGGTTTGCTTATATCCTCAGATCCGTCAGCCTGTCCCTCCGTGGGATCTTAACGTGGCTCTTTCGAGACTTATGGGGCCCCTGTTTGAATTGTTGGCCACGTGCTCTCTTGTATATCTACTAGAAGACAGCCTTCCTGGTTGCCATTATGTTGACAAGATGATTCTCTGAGCTAAAGGCCCTCACTCAGAACCACCTTACATGGTTTTGCACGAGGATACGGTACAACTCCGACTGCACCTGGCCTTTCTTCCCAAGTTGGTCTCGAACTTCCACACCACTCAGGACATTTTCTTACCCTTCTTTTATCCGAAGCCTCATGCTGGTACCCGGGAGCAGCGGCTACATTCCCTCGATGTCCGAAGAGCCTTAGCTTTCTACATCGAGTTCACTAAGCCATTCAGAAAATCGAACCAGCTATTTGTAGTGGTGGAGGAACGGATGAAAGGCCTCCCAGTCACATCTCAAAGAATATCCTCCTGGATCATGTCCTTGCTATGAGCTGGCCAGAGTGCCCGGGCCTCATCAGAGGCATTCCTGGCCCAGGTCCTGATCCAGGAAATCTGCAGGGCAGCGACTTGATCCTCGGTACATATCTTCACCTCTCACTACGCCATCGTCTAGCACGCCAGGGACGACATGGCTTTTGATAGAGCAGTCAGCATTCCTTAACTCCAACTCCACCGCCTAGGTAAGGCTTGGGAGTCACCAAATTGAAATCGATAAGAGTAATCACTTGAAGAAAGAACGGTTACTCACCTTCTCATAACTGTTGGTCTTCGAGATGTGTTGCTCCTATCCATTCCAATTAGGTGTGTGCGTGCCGTATGCACGGCCATCAGAAAATTTTTCCCCTAGCAGCATCCGTCGTGTCGGCTGGAGTGGCACTTCTATGGCGCTCGATATATGACCCTGCCGACCCAGCCCCTCTTCAGTTCCTTCTTGCCGGCTACTCTGACAGAGGGGAAGGTGGGCAGGTTTGGAATGGATATGAGCAACACATCTCAAAGAACAACAGCTATGAGAGGGGAGAAACCATTTTTTCTGCTTCCAGGGTATCAAAGGCTCACTGAATTGGCTGTTCCCAACAGTCCTCTAATTCAAGGCTATGCCACTTTCTCAGTGGTGGGTAGGGGAACCCAGGCCATCCTCTACCTCCAGGTTCCAGCCCAGGGACACTCAAATCAGCAGTCAAGGTCTGCACTGTCCCAAACCTTGCTGCTGTTTCCCTGATCTTTTCCTACTCTACCTCTGTCAGGCACTCCACTACCCTTCTAGGTAAATCCTTCCTTCAGAGCCAGGATCCCAGGGCTTCTACTCTCCCCTTGTCTTTCCTCCTTTCCCTTTTTAATCCTAGAGCGTGACTGCAGCCTTCTACACTGCTGCCTCATCTCTTGGCCTCATACCAATCCCATCTGCTCCTGCCCAGCTGAACTCCATCCTCCATCTGTGCTTGACTATCAGGCCTAACTTTTCTTCGAGTGTGACCTATCAGGTTACTTAAGCCCTTCTGAGCTACATTAACCTTTTCTGGGATCACCCTATCACACTTATCTAGTTTAATTAAAATACCATTCTGCATGTCAGTAGACTATAAAGTACAAGTAGCAGAGACATGAATTGTTTTGTATTAACACACAATTCATATATAACATTCCTTAACAGAACATACATCGTATGACAGATTCTGCCCATATGAACAAAGGCTGGAACAATTTAACTCTTAGTAATTGCACAATAAAATTTGACATGAGGACAAGGTATTCTGGGAAATACACTTTAAAATTCTACAACTTGGCATAAATACAATATTGTCTAGAAATTATAATACTAGCTAACAATGTAGACACTTCCATACATGATACTGATCTTTAGAACTAGCTGGCTGGCTTGCTTTCTTTTTCTTTCTTTGTTTTGGCTACTTCTAAGTTAAGTGTCAGAAGATTTGAAGTAACATATGTAATTGATTAAAGCATTTAAAATACTTTCCAAATGTCACTTAATTAGTATTATAATTTATTCAGTCCTGACTGTATCTTGTTTTTGTTTCTCAGGACACAACTGCTAGCATAACTCACTCTAGGTTTTGATGGTTTTAGCTTCAGCAAGGGCTGGTTGGACTTGGCAACTTTGGGTCTGATCCTGCTTGTATCAGTACAAATACTCCCTTACCCCCATCTGATCCTTGTGTAATTAAGCTTTCACCCCCTTGAATTTCTCCTGTATAAACCAGTGTCTCCGGAATTCAAAGATATTTCAAATAAATGTCAGATTTATCTGGTACCTTTAACTACAATATATGACTGCATCTGCTATAAAGGTATTAACTCTTTCTTTCCTTGAGCTGTTAATTGATCTGCTTGAGAATAACCAATGTCTGTCAGTCTGAACTGTGGATTTATGTCTGTCATAGTCAAATTTCATTGTTGTATTTGTAAGTGTGATATATGTGTGTTTGAGGTAACTGGTGTCTTGTTGGAAATGAAGTTTTTGTTCATGTACTCACTAGCATGTGTGCTGCACAAGCCAGTCCTATTATTGATATATTTCTAAGATCCGTCAGAACTACAGCATATCCTTATTGTCACATTTAGCTTTCCCATCTGATCACTTCCCTTGGCATTTTTTTTACGCTATGCTTTTTTTTTTTTTTTTTTTTCTTCAAGACATGGTCTGCCTGTTTGATAGGGTCTCAGAGAATTCCTGAAATTTCTTCACTTGTGAATTAGGTTAGTTGTCAGTAATGGACCCTCTTGTATTCCATTCTTAGCAAATTGTGAGTTGCTGGTGTAACTGCCATTTTGCTACTAAAGTTTGTTTGCTTTGAAATCTCCATGAGTTTAGAGTAGTAACTGATTAACAGTAAGTTTCTTTGTCTTAGTCAAATTTAGTTCTTTCCTACCTTTTGCCACAGTCTTCACTGAATTTCTCAACCCTGTGTTGTCTTTTCATTTGTGATCTTTGGAAGAAATTGCACATCACTCAGGTTATCAACACACCGCAGAACAAAATATCTTACCCTTGACTTACGTTTTTTAATACTCAGATTACTGAGATATATTAGAGGCCAGATCTGGCTTCACTGGGAGTTGGGTACGGCCCCATTTTCTAAAAATACTGTCTGGGCAGGATTCTCATGCCTGAGTCTCAGTCTCTTTCTGAAATTGGCAGAGCTCTTCTAGTTTTCATGGTATGATTGAGGGTTTGAACCCTCCTCTCTCTTTAACCTGTTAACTACAACAGTTTGCTGCCCTCCTCCCCCCATCTGGGGCCTGGCTCTCCCATTTCCAGCAAGTATGGGAGCTTATCACCTCAGACAAACAGGTGCTGGAAATAGTATTGTTCAGCTATGCCATCCATTCCACCTCCCTCTCTCCTCATTCCCCTTTCTATCCCTCCTCAGGGACCCTTCTCACAAGTTCCGACTAAGACAGGAGCTAAATTCCCTTCTTCCTGTAAGAGCGATAGAGCTGCTCCATCCTCAGCACAGGGAAGAGACTTCCTCATGCCGAAGAAAAACAGAGGGTGGCAACCAATCTTAGATCTAAGACTCCTAAACAAATTTGTGAGGTCTCAAAAGTTCAGGATATTGATTGTGACAGCAATAATTCCTTCTCTAGATTCAGGGGATTGGTTTTTGATCTTTGACCTTCAAGACTCATCCCTCCATATAGCAATACACCTGTCCCACAGAATGTTCCTGTATTTTATCATAGTCCGGGATCATTTTCAGTATCGCATACTCCTGTTTGGTCTCTTCTTGGCTCCAAGACTGTTTTCAAAGGTTCTATTGGTGGTGGCTGCATACATGGATCATCAGGCGATCATAGTGTTCCTGAGCCTCAGTGACTACTGAACAATTGGTCATTTCAAGAAATGTTGTCCACCGCACAGAAAGTGCTTTCTCTGTTCTTGGACTTGGCTCTTCAGTTGAATGTGAGAAAATCCACACTGACTCCCATTCAGAACATACAGTTTCTGAGACCCAGGACCTTCCTCCCCATGGACAGATTCATGATGCTATCAAACCTTGTCAGAGCCCTTGAAACTGTGTTCAAATTCTAGGTCACATGGTGGCTTGCATTTTTGTGACAGAAATTGCAAGGTTATTCCTTCACTGTTTCCAGAGGTGCCTCAGATCAGTTTACTTGCCAAACAATCACAGCCTAGACAAACAGGTGTCAATTTCTCAACAGGTCAGATGCTCCCTAGAATTGTGGAAGGTTCATCACAATATAGGAGAGAGGGTACCTTTCCTCCAGCCAACACCAATGGTAACCATAACCACAGATGCATCTCTGCTAGATTGGGGGGTGTACCTCAATGTTCTAACAGGACAGGGCAGATGGCCACCTCAAGAATCCAACCTTCGTATCAACCTGTTGGAGCTCAGAGTGGTCAGAAATGCCTGCCTTCATTTTCTGCCTCTCATCTCAGACACTATTTTAGACTTGGTTGTCTAGAAGGGAGCCAAAGGTTGGAATGCCTGAAGGGGACTGTTTGGCTTCTTGTTAACCAGTGGGGTGCTACAGAAGCTCTTTTGATACTGATTTGGTAACTGTTATAGAGTATAAACCACCAATTTTGGAGTGTGACATTCTCTGTGCGCGCCATCCAGGCACCTGGTCACAGTGGCTACTACATCGGCCCACAGAGTCTGAGAGATTGGGGCCTTAATAGCAGACCCTCCTTTCACAGTGTTCTACAAGGATAAAGTTTCCTTATGATCACACCACATGGGCAAATGAACACTGCTAATGAAAATCTCTGATCAAAGGTGTGGGGGGCGTTCACGCACCTAAAGTGGAGCACCCATAGGGGGATACATCTTGAACTACTGCCCGGGGTGACTAAGCTTCTCTTTTTATGTCTTAGTCACAGTAGGACAATTACTTTGCTCCTTGCCCATTCAGTATAGAATAGTTTCACTAACCATAACAACACATGGGTCTGATGCTGGGTCTGGCCTTATTACACTCAGGTTGTGGTTGGGATACAAAAGCTGGTTTTGAGCTACATTTCCTGTTCCCAGATCCTGAGTGCATCACTATGAAGACTGCTGTACATTATGGTGGCTGCCTTTGCCATTTCCCTAGACCCTGCCCTTGTGCCAGCAAGGAGCAGGGAAGCAGATCGCCATTGTAACTGCTTCACATCATCCAAAGACGCCCCTGTGCAAGTGGACTTCTCGCTGGAGGCTAAGGGAACCAAGGATCTGGCCTCTATGTACATCCCAACTATTCTTTTCTTTGAAATTAACACTAGTGTGCAACATAGGAAACAAAAGGTAACAGAAAGGGAAGAGGGAAATCTGACAGCAATAACCGTTGCTAGTAACCATCTATCTACAGCTATAAAACGGGGGGAAATTGAGTACCTTTCTGTCCTGCCTCCTACTCATGCGACCGAGAACCAGATGGTTCATAGGGAGCAAAACATGGCGAATGGGACGTCTTAATTATCCCTAATTTTGTCTGACCCTTAGGAGCTGAACAGGCCTGCATAGGGTGTAAATGTTTCAAATGTGCTCATGAGAATTAGGCACTTAGCTGATTTAGAACATTCTACTAGTGCCTAAATACCTTTAAAAAACTGGCCTTAAATGCCTGTGACTTTAGGATACAGGCCTTAGACTGCTAAGTCACTTTGATGCCTTTTAAAATTTTTACCATGTGTGCCTAACGTTTAGAGCCCTGGTCAGCACAGGCTATTGCATTGTCTGCAGCTCCTGGGATATGTTGTCTACCTTCTGCCCTAAGACAGGTAGATATTGAAGCACCTGATCTTGAAAAACTGCTATCTGGGCATAGTCTCCACTGGGAAAACAGTTTGTATGCCCTATGACTAGTAGTGGCATAGGAATAGATCCCACAATAATTACATGCACATGTACCATGACAGAGGCTTTTAGAGCAGAAGACAACCCAAAAACTGTGAGCAACTTACTCAGCTAATTCACTATACAGTAACTTCTCACAGGAGGAGAACGGGGGGACTAATATCAGGGTGTCCCCCTGCTCCTGCACTCCACTTACCCCTTCTACATATAGAGCAGGGAGGGGACACAGACGGAGAGAGACAGATTCTGGGGCAGCAGCTGCTGTCTCAACTTCCTGATCCACTTAAAAAGACAATGCACTTAAGAGGGGGTCACCTTACTTAAAGGGGCAGTGTGCATCTCTCTCTCTCTCTCTCTCCCACACACAAGGTGTGTGTCTGTCTCTGTCTACCATGCTGTCTCCCCTCCCTCCTGTTCATGCTGCCTTGATGAGAGGCTACATTAGCAACGTGTTAACCCTTGAGGGCTCAGCCAAGTGCTAGTTCATCATTTAGAGACCGTCGAATCGTGGAAGTCAACGAATGGCTACGCAAGTGTTGTCGGAGAGAAGGCTTTGGATTCTTCGACCATGGGATGGTGTTCCAAGAAGGAGGAGTGCTAGGCAGAGACGGGCTCCACCTAACGAAGAGAGGAAAGAGCATCTTCGCCAGTAGGCTGGCTAACCTAGCGAGGAGGGCTTTAAACTAGATTCACCGGGGGAAGGAGACCAAAGCCCTGAGGTAAGTGAGGAAATGGGATCCTGGGAGGAAGCACAAGCAGGAGAGCGCAAGAGGGGAGGATTCCTGTCTCATACTGAGAAAGAGGGATGATCGATGAGTTATCTTAAGTGCCTATACACAAATGCAAGAAGCCTGAGAAACAAGCAGGGAGAATTGGAAGTCCTGGCACAGTCAGGGAACTATGATGCGATTGGAATAACAGAGACTTGGTGGGATAACTCACATGACTGGAGTACTGTCATGGATGGATATAAACTGTTCAGGAAGGACAGGCAGGGCAGAAAAGGTGGGGGAGTTGCGTTGTATGTAAGAGAGGAGTAGGACTGCTCAAGCTCCGGTATGAAACTGCAGAAAAACCTAAGAGTCTCTGGATAAAGTTGAGAAGTGTGAGCAACAAGGGTGATGTTGTGGTGGGAGTCTGCTATAGATCACCAGACCAGGGGGATGAGGTGGACGAGGCTTTCTTCTGGCAACTAGCAGAAGTTGCTAGATCGCAGGCCCTGGTTCTCATGGGAGACTTGAATCACCCAGATATCTGCTGGGAGAGCAATACTGCGGTGCACAGACAATCCAGGAAGTTTTTGGAAAGTGTAGGGGACAATTTCCTGGTGCAAGTGCTGGAGGAACCAACTAGGGGCAGAGCTTTTCTTGACCTGCTGCTCACAAACAGGGAAGAATTAGTAGGGGAAGCAAAAGTGGATGGGAACCTGGGGGGCAGTGACCATGAGATGGTCGAGTTCAGGATCCTGACACAAGGAAGAAAGGAGAGCAGCAGAATACAGACCCTGGACTTCAGAAAAGCAGACTTTGACTCCCTCAGGGAACAGATGGGCAGGATCCCCCGGAGAATAACATGAAGGGCAAAGGGGTCCAGGAGAGCTGGCTGTATTTTAAAGAATCCTTATTGTGGTTGCAGGAACAAACTATCCCGATGTGTAGAAAGAATAGTAAATATTGCAGGTCAGGGCCGGCTTTAGGCCGATTCAGCCGATTCGGCTGAATTGGGCCCCGCGCCAAGAGGGCCCCGCGCTGCAGCTGTCCGCCCCACCCCGCCCCCAGCTCACTTCCCCCTCCTCCCCTCCCCTGCACACTCCGCCCCCTCCCCTGCTTCCCGCGAATCAGAGACTCGCGGGAAGTCTGAGACGAAGCAGGGGCGGGCCAGCAGCACGAGGTAAGCTGGGGTGGGGCGGGTGGGGACGGGAGAAGGGCTCCGGGGAGGCGCGGCCCGTTCCCGCAGGCCCCAGAGGCTCTGGCCCGGCTTGACTCCAGCCCGGCCCCCGGGGCCCGGCTCCGGCCCGGTCCC
>NC_048301.1:49361329-49430206 GCF_013100865.1 Trachemys scripta elegans
GCGCGGCTCGGGTCCCCCCGTCTCCCGTCCCCGCGCGGCTCGGGTCCCCCCGTCCCGTCCCCCCGCGGCGCGGCTCGGGTCCCCCCGTCCCGTCCCCCCCCCCCGCGGCGCTTAGGACGGAAGAATCCCATGCACTGCTACAGACTAGGGACCGAATGGCTAGGTAGCAGTTCTGCAGAAAAGGACCTAGGGGTCACAGTGGACGAGAAGCTGGATATGAGTCAACAGTGTGCTCTTGTTGCCGAGAAGGCTAACGGCACTTTGGGCTCTATAAGTAGGGGCATTGCCAGCAGATCAAGAAACGTGATCGTTCCCCTTTATTCGACATTGGTGAGGCCTCATCTGGAGTACTGTGTCCAGTTTTGGGCCCCACACTACAAGAAGGATGTGGAAAAATTGGAAAGAGTCCAGTGGAGGGCAACAAAAATGATTAGGGGTCTGGAGCACATGACTTATGAGGAAAGGCTGAGGGAACTGGGATTGTTTAGTCTCCAGAAGAGAAGAATGAGGGGGGATTTGATAGCTCCTTTCAACTACCTGAGGGGGGGTTCCAAAGAGGATGGAGCTCGGCTGTTCTCAGTGGTGGCAGATGACAGAACAAGGAGCAATGGTCTCAAATTGCAGTGGGGGAGGTCCAGGTTGGATATTAGGAAACACTATTTCACTAGGAGGGCGATGAAGCACTGGAATGCGTTACCTAGGGAGGTGGTGGAGTCTCCTTCCTTGGAGGTTTTTAAGGCCCAGTTTGACAAAGCCCTGGCTGGGATGATTTAGTTGGGAATTGGTCCTGCTTTGAGCAGGGGGTTGGACTAGATGACCTCCTGGGGTCCCTTTCAACCCTGATATTCTATGATTCTGTGATTCAGCAGCAAGGCATTCCTTGGGAAATATCCCTCTCTCTTCCACCCTCTGACTCTGCCACCTCAACCAAGCTTCACAATCATCATTGCTGTGAACAGTATTAAATTGTTTGTTTAAAATGTATACTGTGTGTATATCTATATAATATATAGTTTTTTGTCTGGTGAAAAAAATTCCCCTGGAACCTAAACCGCCCACCCCCATTTACATTATTTCTTATGAGGAAATCGGATTCGCTTAACATCGTTTCGCTTAAAGTTGCATTTTTCAGGAACATATAACTACAGCATTAAGCGAGGAGTTACTGTACTATTCTGCCTCCCCAGTGTCCACAGTTAAAGTACTGTGCCTTCTCGTGTGTCTGCTATTGCTGCAACATGCTCTTCTTATGACAGCATTTTGTACACAGAAAGAGCATCCTTTCTCCCTAACATCTCCCTTTTGACCTCACACCTGGTCAAGCAGTAATTCTGCCCACATTTTGCGCCTACAGCATATAGTAGTTGTGCTCACAACTTTTCCCCTACATGTAAATTTTAGTGGGGTGGGGTTAAGAATTTTTGTGCACAGTAGTTCCTGAGTTTACAGTGATTGGGTTGTACTAAGAGTGCAATCTGTCCTCATTGGCTGCATCAACACTTAAAAGTTTAGCAATTCTCTCACTGCTGGCTAGCACCAGTGCAATTCCACTGGTGCTAAGAGCACCAGTGTAGAAAGGCTACAAGCATTTCTTGTTTTGACTTGTTCAGTGCAAGCATAGACAACAGTGATAAACACACTCCCAGTAGGAGCACTAGTATAGACAATTGCTAGTATTTGTGGAATTGCACAAGCATTAGAATAATGGTGAGATAACAGCTAAGTTTTTTTCTAGGGTGGAGAAGGTCATATGCACAACTGGCCACATTTTGTACCTTTTTAGACATTAACAATGAAATATTTCATTATTTTAAAGATCCAAACTTGACCTGTTTGTGTTCAGAGGCTGTATCTGTGAAAAGCTCTGTGGTTGTCCCTTCAACAACAATAAACAGAAAAAAATTGTGCGCCACAGAACTTGTGAATTCACTAACTGGTGAGTGTGTTTGTATTCAGTTGTTTACATTTACCATCAGATTTAGCATGGAACATTGTTATTTTGGTATTAGTAGACTCAACAATCATGGACAGATGTATAACTAGTATCCTTTCCTTTCATTTTGGGGTTTTTTAATGCAATTCAATAATTAAAAACAATACTGATACTTGCATTCTTTATTATGTTTGCTTTATTGATGTATTCAGAATGTATTATGGGGGTTCAGCGTGGAATGGTTTTTGCATTACTGAATATTAAAATAGCTAGCTGCAATCTCAGTCTAAAAGTTTACTTGCTGTAGGTGTATTTTCATATCAAAAGAGAAAGCTAAAATGTTTATAGTTTGCACAATGCTGATATTTTACTTTGAATACCTGGATGATTTTTACAGGAATACCTGAATACTGTATATCTATAAACATATACAAAATTAAGAATAACAATTAATAGAAAAATACAAGGCATCCTTGCCATTCATGTTTACTGTAATATATAGCCAGTCATAAGTTATTAAAAATATACACTACAAAAAGCCTGATAAATATGACCCTTTCTGTACCATTTGTAACTGCTTAGTATTTTACAACCAACAGCACAAAATGAGAAAAATGAAAGAAACCCCAGATTGATAGTTGAACAGGAAAGTGCTGTGGTTGGTAACAAAAGCTTATAAAACAGGTTATAAAAAAATATTTGGGTCAGAATGTATTGTCCACTTCAGATGCTTGATATATAATAATTCATTGTAAGGTATTTAATTTTAATCACATACATATATGGGTGCTAATATGGACAAAATCAAATGGAAGAGAGATTTTTCAAAAGCTGTTTTTCATATTTTAAAAACAATATGAGGGTTTAAATCTGTTTTAAATGGCTTCATAAACAATTGTTCCACCTGCTGGCTATGGTATACTCTATCTTTCTTTCTTCCTACTTACCTCCCCTCCACCTGTTTGAGTAACTCACTATAGACAAGTTAAGGTTGGTGATCTGAGCTCATTTTGGATGTCAGTCTGCATGCCCTCAATTCCAACTGAAGGCTCTAATCTAGTCTCTATGGCCCTACCTGGAACTTTGACTTTTTACAAGTGTAAATGACTAGACAATGTAAAACACTACGAAATAAGTATGGTAGCATTTTACTCCCACATGTAAATGACTACCCAATGTGCAAGGCAGTGGAGAAAATCAGACCCATTGAATTTACTGGGAATTTTGTCATTGACTTTAATAGGAATAGGAAGACCGTTTAGCCCAAGGCCCAGATGGTCAAAGCTATTTAGGCATCTATCTCCCATTGAAATTGATGGGAATTAGGTGTCTAAATACCTTTTGAGGATCTAGGCCTAAACACTTGATAGGATTGCTCCTTGGGAGCTGGTGAAAGTGGCCAGGTATTCTTTTGAAAACAGATCTACTAGCCAAATTAGAGTGTCATGTGCTGTAGAAGGCTCTCATCCAATAGAACAAGACTCTTTTGCTTTATTCTGACACACATCCTCTTACAAACCACCCATTGTAATAATAGCTGAAGTAGCTGTTGCACAAATGGAACACTGAAAACATTTCTGTGAAAACTACGTGTTCCCAATCTTGTCTTTTCATCACAATAGTGAGAGCGCCTTCTGGAATAAATCAAGAAACTTAAACTGTATATTTTGAATACAAGGTGTTAGATAGCTAAAAGTATATTAATTTTCATGTGTAAGGAGACATTCAGTAAATGACAGCCCACAAATGTAGGAGCTAAGTTACCTTGTATTTTTTGTATATACATACAGCTGATATCTGGTACCTTAAGTGTAATGTATGCTTAACTTTAAATATAAATTGAGGGCTGTTAATAAACATTTAAAATAGCTTTTGGCAAAATCCTGCAGTCCCTAATCAAGCAAAACTTGCAATGTCGTCACTGGAAGCTTTTATTTGAATTTAGAAAGCAGAGTGCGATTCTTTGTATCTTATCCCAAGACTTTGACTGTGTATTAAAAGAATGGGATATTTGCACTGTAGAGAGACCTTCCCAGCTTTCTTGATTAAGTTTCCACAAAGTGACCAACAGCCTTTCCTTTACTGTTTAGAGTTCAAGAAATCTCTACAAATGCCTCTAACAACATCAGGAACAATCTGCTCCAGTCCTGTGAACTCTCTTGTGAAGAAATTGTGCGACTCTCTTGGTTCAGAGGCCATGTCTTTCAGATCATCCAGTGGTGCCCAGGCAACACCAATAGAGAAGACTGTAATACCTACAGTGTTATTAAAAAAAAAAAAGACCACATGTAAGCCCAAGAAGTTTGTAGATAGAAGGAAAATAGCTCTCCAGATTTACATTTACTGAATTAATTTGGACCACAAAAAAAAAAAAAAAAAAAAAAAAGGGGGGGGGGGGGGGGGGCAATATATGCAGCTGGCCAAAGACAATGGGACTCTTACCACTAGACTTCAGCAGGAGCAACATTGGGTCCTAAATATTTGGAACCAGAGGAGGTTTTCTTCTTTCACTTAAACAAGTTTACAGTAAGAAGCATGGGGCAACTTATAAGGCTAGCATTTTAGATACTTTATAATACTGCCTATGAAAGAAGTAGTGATGTCATTAAACTTTGATAGGACACACGGAATGGAAGTCTGATCTATTGTGTACTAGATACCAATTTCATAACTGAAAGATTTTCTGAACAATAGGACTGAATCATTGTGCTCAGTCAGTTCTCTCGAGTGACAGTAGTTCAGGGAGGCTTTTTAGCCAAACCACCTTCCCCCCCAGTAGATGATGATGGTAGAAGTCAAGTTTAATACCATACTGGCTATGCCTCAAGCTTGAGCTGATAGGATTTTTTTTCTTTCAGATTTTCAATTTGTAATAACCTGCTTTTACTTACATATGTAAATTTACAACATTTATACTGCACATAATGAGACAGGAAAATAGCTAAAGAGCAATGACTAGAAAAAGACCAAGACATTGCATCTGTAGTTTTGGTGAGTAGAGGGCAAGAAATTTTCCAGTCTGAAAACAGGATATTTGGTTCATAAACTGTAATGTCAACTGATTCAGATAATTTTCTTTAAAAGCGTCATATACAATTATTTAAAATGAGTGGGGTTGTTTGGTGTTTAGAGCAGAGGACAGGGAATGGAGAAATCTAGTTTCTATTTCTAGCTCTGTGACCTGTAGAAAACCATTTAACCTCAGCTAGCATCTTTGTAAAATGGAGTTAATGTTATGCTGAAAAGTAATTGCTAGTAAAAGACAGCCAGGTGTGCTTATTAGGTGTGCCATGCATTCTTTCAGATTCAATCAAGCTCCTTCATGTATTGAAAACAGCTGCAGACAGTGGAGGTGATGGCCCAAGGCAATAGGTTGTGTGGCCGGCCAGAGCTAATGCAGATAGCTAAACAGGAGTTTATCTGGTTACAAGCACAGTGGTAGGATATTGTTTGTAGACTGTGGGTGCTGGAAGCAGAAAGCCTGGAAAGGAGGTGAGTGTATGACCCGGAGAGGAAGCAGAGGACAGAGCTTCTTGGGCACAGAACTTGCTGGAGTGGCAGAGTTGCGGGTTTCTGAGTAAGGAAGTTGCCTGCTGCTTTTTGTTGCTACTATGATCAGGGAAACAAGCCTTTGTGTGCCTATTTTATAAATAAACACGATTGTACAAGAAAGCACCCAACTCATGTCACTGATTTCTCACCCTAGCAACCAACCTTGCAAGGTCCTGAATTGTGGCAAACTGTTTGGGCCAAAGGGGCAACAACACTTTACTAGCTCACTGGGGTAAAATGAGATTTAATTAATATCTACAAAGTTCTTTGAGTCCTTCCCCCCACCCCAGTGAAAGACACTACAGGCGTGTGAAATATTGACCTCCAGTTTCTTTTGTTGTGTCTCAATCATTTTACCTGCTTTGTGTGCCGCAGCAGCAGGACCTCTAACATCATCATAAGACTGACCATCAGTCAAAACAACAAGGAAATTTTTGTTGGGTCCATCTCTCACAGGTCCAAACAGGTTTCTGGTTGTGAAAGAAATGGCATCACCAGTAGCGGTACCACCACTCATGTAACGAATGCCCCGCACAGCAGAGAGAACCTTGTCCTTTGTGGTATAGTCGGTGAAGCTGAACTCCATACGCTGATCATAGGTGAACTGCACGGCTGCAATTTTGGAACCGATATCGGAGATCTCAAAGGCTTTGGCAACATTACTGATGAATTCAAGCACGAGGCGGAAGTTGCTGTCTCCAACACTGCTAGAGCCATCTATCAGAAAAGCTATATTGACAGAGTTGTAGCAAGTTTTGCTACACAGCATCTGCTCATGAGAACACAATTTTTGGACAAGAGGTTTTACGTATTTGGTAGTACCAAACCAGGTGGGTATATGGTAAGAGAAGAAGCCATTGTTTCGGCAGACGGCCTGTTAAAAAAACAAAACATGCATACAAAGATTTCTGTTGAATGTACTATTAAAGATGTATATAAATCATTTTAATTTAATAGTTTAATAGGAATCTAGGGTCTTATTTCCCCCCAGCCCCCTCCCTCCCCGAAATGCTGACCACCTGGAACTCCAGTTGAAGTTAATGTTTACAAGGAGTAATGGTCTCAAGTTGCAGTGGGGGAGGTTTAGGTTGGATATTAGGAAAAACTTTTTCACTAGGTGGGTGGTGAAGCACTGGAATGGGTTACCTAGGGAGGTGGTGGAATCTCCTTCCTTAGAGGTTTTTAGGGCCCCGCTTGACAAAGCCCTGGCTGGGATGATTTAGTTGGGGATTGGTCCTGCTTTGAGCAGGGGGTTGGACTAGATGACCTCTTGAGGTCCCTTCCAACCCTGCTATTCTATGATTCTAATGGGAGCTGTAGATGCTGATCCTCTCTAAGGCCTTGGCTACACTTACCCGGTAGTTCGACGGCTGGAAATCGAACTTCTGGGTTCGACTTATCGCGTCTAGTCTGGACGTGATAAGTCGAACCCGGAAGTGCTCGCCGTCGACTGCGGTACTCCAGCTCGCCGAGAGGAGTACCGCGGAGTCGACGGGGGAGCCTGCCTGCCGCGTGTGGACCAAGGTAAGTTCGAACTAATTCGAACTAAGGTACTTCGAACTTCAGCTACGTTATTCACGTAGCTGAAGTTGCGTACCTTAGTTCGAATTAGGGGGGTAGTGTAGACCAAGCCTAAGAATTAGCAGTACTCCTAAAAAGATGAAGGATAAAAGCTGGAAGTTCTAATTATGCATTTTAAATCTTGAACCAAAGAGACAAAGGGCATACAAGTATATAAAGAATGGAGGATTTTAGATTTTGCTTCAAAGTATAATTACCTAATTTTCTGTGATGGTTTCTAATTTTGCAAATACAATTTTGTATATACGGTTAATTGTAGATACAAACATGTAGTCAGATGTCTGAATGAAATCACAAATCAGGTAAGTATCTAGTTACTATTATTTATGCTAGTGAGCAAGGATGGGCATAAAATTGTGGGAGGCAAAACCGTGCCCACTAAATGAGTAGAAAACCTGGCTCTAAATAACTTCATTTTTAAATGGCCTTTTCAACATTTATGGAGGAGTCTCATATAATTTAATGGTTTAAAACCAAGAGGGCTATACAGGAGTCTCATATAATTTAATGGTTTAAAACCAAGAGGGCTATACAAAAATTACAGCAAAAACCTTTAGAATATAATAGTGATATTATTCCTACAGAGTGCTTAAACCATCCTTTAGAATTTTATATCTGGGATATAATTCACTTATTGTACAAGATGGTTGACAAACTCTTTTAAAAACTCTATTACATATGTATGACTTTTTCATTTGGAGTTCAGGCTGGAGGAAACTTAGTCATTTGAAATGTGTAATACCCATGAGTGAAGAGTAAATTACATTGAGGATATTCTCTCATACCTTGTCAACAAAACCAACATCTTGAACCATTCCCTGTTCCTCAGTTGTGGGTCTTGCTACAGACACAATGAATACATTAATGCCAAATTCTCTGGCCACTATTCCAGCTTCTTCTATATCATCGGAGGGCCAGCCATCTATGAAAACTACGACGATCTTAGGAATCCCTCTGCGTACTCCATTTTCCAGAGAGAAGAATCTCTGAGCTGTGTGTTTCAAGGCTTTTCCTAGTTTTGAACAGGAAAAGGAGAATCTGAAGAAGCTATTTCACAACTGGGTAATTGGGTTTCTGTACCAGTTGAGTAGTACTGGATGTAACCCTTTCTAAAGCAGGTAAAGATTGTTCATACTGAGGAGAAGACCAGATACTGGGAATGCCACCTCTCCTCAGAGAAATTTAAAAACATCTGGTGGAAAGATTTAATAGATCTGTAGGATACATAATTTTAGTTAATCAGACAGAACTTTCCTGGCTGTACTGCCAGGATTATAAATTAAAGGATTTTTAAACATTTTGAATTGTTTCTTTCACACTAACTTGATAGGGAGAGTAACACACAAACATGAGTACTATGACCTTCAAAACAATAAACCAACCTAGAAACATCCCTATTCTAGCTCCAGGATAATTTCCATTACACTGGTTGGAGGTGGGGTTGCCAACTTTGTACTATTTAAAAAACGGACACTCCAGCGGGAGTGCTGGAACCTCCCCTTCCCCCTGAGGGCCTGTCCCTGCCTTTCCCCCCTAGTCCTCACTGCTGCCCCAAACTCTTCCCCCACTGCCCCTCTCCTGTCCTGCCTCTTTCCCCTGAAGCCCTTCCCCCCCGTTAGTTCCTCTTTTCCCCTTCTGTCGGTCACTCACTGCTTTTCCCCTTTCCCCTGCTCTCTGTGTAGGTCGGGAGGGACTCGCCTGCAGAACTAGGGCTGGGAGCTGCAGCTGCCCGATGCCGGTAGGAGGTGGCCCTGGTTGAGTAGGGGCTGACATGGGTGATGACTTGGTGCCTCTCCCACCTGCAATAACCGGACTTTGGGTGTCCAGTCAGTAGATCTGACTGGACACCATCAGGTCCCCTTTTTTATTGGACTTTCTGGTCGTAAACTGGAGACCTGGCCACCCTCGTTGGAGGACTTAGATTTTCCTAAAATGTAAATTTTCAAAAGGACCTTGGAAGACTGAGACACAAATTCCTCCCAGTTGGAGTGTAAATCTGGAGTTAGTCCACTGATATATATGATGTTACTGTGGATTTATCCCGGTGTAATAGCAAAATTTTCTCTTGGGAACTCCAGATAACACAGACCTTTATGCGTAGGTCTAGTCAGCCCTATGGAAATAAATACTCCAAGGAAGCTCACTTGAAGTGGAAGGGTGAAACTGAGGTAGTTGTGGAAGTAGAGTTTAACTCTTACTGGAACGGTTCCGACCCCGCATTTCCCCCCCCCCCTCAAAAAATTTGTTCCGTGACTAGAGCCCTGCGCGGATATAAATTTATACCTACAGATGCAGATATCCGTGGATAGAAATCAGTATCTGCTGAACCTCAGGGCTCTCCCAGGAACTAAAGTGGTGAAAGGAGCAGAATGTGTGGCTGCCACTCCTGAGAGCCCACATCAGCAGCTCCTCCGGCATGGCTGTACCGCCCTCAGCCCTGTACTCTGGCAGGGCTGTACAGACCCCAGACAGGAGAAGCAGTTGTGTAGAAGGGCTGGGGGCAGTACAGCCATTCCAGAGGAGCTGCCGGTGAGGGGCGCTGGCTCCTGGGAGCAATGGCCCCATGTTTTGCTCCTTTCACTGCTGCGGTTCCCAGGAGAGCCCTGTGGTTCAGCAGATACCAATTTCTTTTTGCAGATATCTGCATCTGTGGGTATAAATTTGTATCCACGCAAGGCTCTACAATTCATTCTTGAAAATGTCTTTCTTGTATGTTGTACTGGGATAAATATCTTAATGGTATAGCATACCTGACTGTACTGGCTTACTAGCACCACTGAACTGAGGGCACTGTTCTACTTTGCTTCATGACTTATTGTGTATATATTTGATATTCTACTTCTTCCTCTCATATTCCATTTCCCTTCAGAAACATTTACTTTTTTTTTAATATGCTTTGATTACCCCAGACAGTCTGCAAGTCGTTCTACTATAAATGATGCATATTTGTTTCAGGAAACAAAGCTGTTCCCTGTAAACAAATCCGTGACTCTTTAAACAGTGGAAATTACTATCACATTTGTATTGTGGTGCAATGTTATGTGGAACTTCATCTTCTAAAAACCGAATTTAGGACAGGCCAACATTTTAATACAAAACAAAGTGACAACAATAACATTCTTTGGTACAATTAGTTCTTATCCTGTCTCTGATCAGATTTGTACTCACCCGTATTGGAGTTGCCTCCTCTGAAGCCAATTTCCTTTATGGCAAACAAAACATCTTTTGCTGCAGTAAAGTTTTTCAGATAAAATTCAGTTTTTGGATGCTCACTATGTGAAAAATAAAACAAGCAGTTAAAAAGCAGACATATATGACCAATCTTAAAATAGAAATGAAATGCCTTTTACCCTGCTTAAGGGCAGAATCCAGGATTCTGAGTTTTGTCAGCAATAGTTGATGATAATTCTTAAAACAGAGTAGGGACCTTTACTCTTTGCAGTGTCTGTGATTATCTCAAAGACCGCAGAAGGAATCAAATTCAGAACAGAGGTCTTGGCAGGTAAGGAGGGAATGATTTTTGTTAATTTTAAAATGTATTCATTTGCTGTTTTTTGTATACTGTTATAAGGACAAATTTTGCTCTCAGTTATACCTCTTGTAACTGGAACTACTTTTGAGTCACATTAGAGTAAGTCAGAAATGAATTTGGCCAATTTTTCTATTCTATCTTAAACATTTCCTAAATATATTTTATTTTTTTTAATTTTCTTTTAAATGAAAATAGTTTGAGTAATGTAATTCGTATGGATTTTAGATGTACTAGCTAATTACTCTTTATTAAAAAAAGGAAAATTTTAGCTGCAATGAATTTCACCCTCTGACTCCTAATTTTAGGGCAAACAAAACACTAAATTAAAAACTAGTTGTCATGTGAACTGTAAGAAGTACATTTGGTCTCACTTGCAGTTGAAAAGGACAATTGTTATGAAGTCAAGGTCCTGATGCAGTATCAGATTGCCTATGCAGAGTTGGATCTGCACAAGTGGATCCCAGTGCATGACGAGGACCAAACACTGCTTTTTTTTGTTAGTTTTTTGTTTTAAGATATGAGGATCATTGGAGGGCAATTGCCATGATCCATTCCAATTAACGGCTTGATTCTTCAAGGTACTCAACTCCAGCTGACTAGCCCCCAAGACAGCCATATTTGCCCACTAGATAATTACTCCACTTTTTGGGACTAATTCTCCTCTCATCCTATCTTCAGTATTCCGTCCACTCATTACATAAGACTTTCTCCAAGCCTTTCGGTTCAAATAGTTGTTTTGGCTATTTATAAATTTCCTGACAAATCCCATGGTTTGGAAAGACAATTATTACAAATAAATGAAGCCAAACAATAATAATTCTCCAGGAAGCAAAGTCTTCTTTGCTAATGTGGCCAGCAAGTAATGTTGCAACAATTTTCTTTTAAACTGAACTGGAAAAGCTGACATGGTAGTTGATGATCATCTTGATAAAATTAAATTCAATTTTCCCCCCAGAAATTTTTGGATCCTTTTGTTCAGTATCTATTTTAATAATGTTTAGTATCTTTTTTTGCACAACATTCAGACAATATCTGTGATTGTTTCTTGTTACCTATAATTTAATACAGGTTTCTTGATGAAAGATGTGGGAGAGACCTCACTTTTTAATCCACCAGATATTTCCATTTTTAGAAGAAACTTCCTTTAGACCAGAAGCAATTGCCAAAGTGGCTGGGCTCTGGAAAATAGTCATGTCACAAAACCAGCTGCCCAGGACTTAAATCAAGCTAATCTGCAAACAAAATTGTGGGGGGTGTTTTTAAAGAAAAAAAAAAGGGCATTAGGCTATTGGGCTGGCCGCTCTAGTGCCTGACAGTTTTATGCTATAAGCCATAATACAACCCAATGTTGTCTTTTTTTTTTTTTCTTTTTTCAATTTTCATTAACACGTTTGGAAGTATCCGTTGCGATAAGCTGATCAAGGATATTCCATTTTTGTGTGGTACTAAAAATTACTGACCATAATATCAAAAATAGCCAAATTTTAGAACCCCCACTCTGCTGAGCTCTTCCTCATCTTTTTTTTTAATTTATTTTTTATTTATTTATTAAGATGAGATACATGACTGTGAATGGTGCTGGCAGCCCTGGAGGCCCAAGTCCTCTCTCCACAGATCAAGGACAGGGCAGGCAGCAAGACAACCTTCTCTCATCCTTCCACATCAACTCACCTCAAAACTAACATAACGGAACGCTTGCTGGAGATGAGAGGATAGTTTGTTTTCTATGCCCAGGCACTCATTGTGGTTGTCAATTAGTCCCAGTTGTGTTTTTGTGTACTGGACACCAGTCCAATCTGAACTGGACTGAAACCACAAACACACTTAATATAGATGAAACAACTACCATGAAGTGGTTCAAACTGGCATTCACTATGTACTATTATTGGGGTTGGGTATGAACTAGGGACTTGGAAAAGAAAGGCTCTATGTCCCACTATCATTGTCCTAGCCCAAGTAGTACCCAGCCTGAGGTTTGTGGAACTTGCTGATAGTATGCATAGACCTGCCTGGTAGCATGGTGCTGGCTCTACTCCTTGTTTTCCGCTGCTAACTCATATAAAAAAAAGCGTAATACTTTCTTAATATTGTTCCTGTTGTCATGGGGATACTACTGGATCATCAGTAGAAAGGGAGGTATCTGTAAGACTTGCTGTCTCTTAACAATGTAGTTCACACTAGGAAAATCCTTAGCAACCCCTGTCCTAAACAATCCAGTCCCCCGTAATACATTGATTTTAGTTGGATGTCTCAACTACAACCGTTCCTAAGCAGAATGTTATAACTTATACTACTCAAGTAGTGGTCTGTTGAATACAATATTTTTATATGCTTCAGCTTTCTCATTTTAATAACTCAATTTCTAGAGTTTTCTTATAATGGTGTAGATACCTGGCTTGCACAACTCCCACATGTGGTCCTTCAGTTCCAATTCTCAGCATCACAGCTACTTTCCCAACAAAGTTCTTCTGCAAATTAAATCTACGCTGGCCAATATTGTAGCTTCCATCAATCAGAAAAGCAATATCCGCTTTACAGTCTGTGAACACCCAAGATAATTAGATTAATTGAAAGTCAAATAAACAGGAATTTGCTTTGCATGAGTTAGCTATGTGAATTCCTACCTTTGTTCCCAACCGTTTTCTCAAGAAGTTTCTTAAGTCGTTTACCTAAAATGTAGGAAACAGCAGGATTATGTAGGGAACAACAGGCTCAATAGCATAAACTGAAGCTAGAAGAGGCAAGACATTAAAGGCTAGGTTCTAACCTTGCCATCTGTCGTGTGTAAGAGGTGGCACATACGTGTGCCTTCCTAGGGGCATTCGGAAAATTGTGATTCCAGCCCTGCTTTCCCCCTCATCCTTTTTTCATGGTGTGTCTCAACTCCCCTTTATGCACTTGGCCAGCTACTTGGCTAGGGGTTGAGGTGGACAGGGGGAAGCAGAGTCAGGGCTACTCCCAGTGGAGAGTAGCAAGTGAATAACCCACTCTCCTCCCCACAACCAGACTCATAGTCTCTCTTGCACAACCAAATTCTGTGACACTCTAGCTCTGAAGGAGTTTAGGAGAAAGGTCTTAACGCAGAGTAATATGTAGGACAGATTCTGCCAGAGGCAACAACTGCAACTGTGAAGATATTTTAAAAAAGAAAGCTAATCTCTCAGAAGAAAATTTGCATGGCATGAATGTTAGACAGGTTGGTAGTTCAGTGGTATTCCATCCACCAAATGTTAATATGGGGCCAATTGTAGCTTTGCAATTGCCCCATATATGGGACAGTACGTACCTGTACTGCCTCAAGAGCAAAACAGGACTCAAATTCAGTTATGTGCTTCCTAGTTTTCCCTGCCTTCAGGAAAGATATACCTTGCACAGGATCTATACCAGGTGCAGCACGCTTTCCCCAGCATGCTGGTGCAATTACACTAGTTAGTATGTCTGGGGGGGCGGGGAAGAGGAGCCAAGACTCTGTCCATTCCCCCATCCCTTCTTGCCAACTGATGCAGGAGGGGTGTAGTGCCCCTGCAGTGGCTGCTTCTCCTTTTGTGCTTCCACCCACAGCACAGGTAGCTGGAGCATTGGAGTAAGGTGTACCTTATACTGTCTTACCCTCCTGTATGGTCCTGAAGGACCAGCTACAATCTGGCCCTCTGTTATTAACATGTCACTCACCATGACAGAAATATTGTTACTGCTTCATCTCTGCAAAAAACAATTTAAAGCAAGGTCCTTTGTCTTTGCCACTCTGTGAATATAAGACTCAAGTTATGGTAACATGAAGTAACAATATTTAGTTGTAGCACAACAGAAAATTGATACTGCTGCTTCCATGACCTGGAGAGGAAGAAGTGAAGAGAGAGGAGTTGCTGTAGGAGGCAAGAGGGATTCATGGTTGCTAGAAACTCAGCTTGGTAAAGAGTTTACTTTGATTTTCACCAAACCCTTTATGTATGTGTGCTGCTAACAATTATCATGAGGGGCATGATGGACTGGGGATTAGAGGTCTTCAAAGCAAGGATTGATTCTTTGACCAGTGAAAATCCTGACAAGGAATTACACCCTTTAGCTATACCCAAAAGCACATTCACACAAGACTGCCCATCTTTTTTCTGGCTCTGTCCGTTACCAATGTATCAACTCCAACTCCAATATTGTGCCAGAATTGTTCCTTACTTTCCTGACTTTGACCAAAATCATGGCTGCAGCTGTTAGTTCTTTAAAGTGCAGTAGCTGAACTACAAACACATGTCTGAGTGTAAAATTTGGTGGGGAAATGCAGGCACTTAATTTTTGTTATTCATCTTTGTTTTTCAGAAATACACAGGCTCAAATACTGGTAAAGTTATGGCAGCCTTAAACCTGTGGTAGTGAGCATCAGTGGCTCCCCCTGACAGGCAAACATGGAAGAATGAAAACCATTTCTATAGCTTTGTCAGCTGGCATCTGAGCAGTTATGGGATCATATTGACTTTGAATACAATGTGTAATAAGAATGACTTGGTATTGACTTATTTCCTTTTCAATGTTTCTACATCTGAGCTGATCATGACTGACTACAACTGCATGAATGACAAGAATTCTCCAGTCTATCCTTGACAGTGCACCCATCACCATGATCTGAGGATCTAAACTTCACCGATACACTGAGTCAGACAGACAACTCTCTCTCAAATTCCCTCTCTAAAAAGGAATGCATTCGCCTCATTTTCATCTCCACCACTTGATGGAAATGAAAAAGCCCCTGAGCACACAACAGGTTTCCTTCTTGAGTTATCTTTGTGACTCCACTGTGTTCACTCAAGTTTCTGCTAGTTTACATCAGCATAACTGAGATTGCAATCAGCCCCATAGATTACAAATGCTACCTGATATTGCCTGTTAAGTATATTGGGTAAAAAGTGTAACTTTATTCAAAAGATGAGTTGATCCTATGAGTCTTGCCCTATCAGGCAGCCATTCACACATGAGGGTACATTTCGCTTATAGTGTGGAAGGCTTCCCTTGGGAAGATAATCTATTAGAAATGTTTCAAACCTGTGGAGGGGCGTGCTGTTGATAGTGGTCGTCCAATTGCTTCAAGTGCTCCACTCTTGGTCCCTGTGAAATATTGAAAAGATTAATTCATTGCATCTCACTGCAGTCAAATTATATTGCGGGTGTTTAAAAAGTAATCAAATCTGAAAAATGTACAGTTGATAAATAATTAGAGCATTATTACAAGGGGCCTGTGAGCTAAGGCTGACCGCTATGGCTCCCACTGAAGCCATCTGGATTTGATGTCACTCAGCACCACTCAGAATCAAGGCCTTAATTTGTAGTGGCCACCTTATGGGAATTACTAGTGTCTCATAGACTTGGCAGGTAGAATTTATGTAAACAGTTTAGAAGCACTACAGAAATTTTTAATTCTCCTGTAAAATAATAGTCCAGAAACTACAGAAGCTTTCTTCTGTCGACGTATACTTCTGAAACCAAAGCCGCAATGCATGGCCACAGTGTTGCTAAGGGGCACCCTCGGATATATTCCATCTGATCCAGTGATACCTCTGACCCTGCTTGCCAAAAATCACTTTTATAATATTCCTTGTCCCAATGCTCTTTAGAGAATGAAAGCCCTAACCAGGCATGATATAGATAGACACACAGCGGAGTCTCTCTTTACAGGTAGTTTTATTGTATATACTGAAATCCTCACAAGAAACAAGTTTCACAGAAGACCAGGTTTTATCTGTCTGCATGATGGGAGGTAAAGGAGGAAAAAACTTGACTGGGCTATTCTTTAAGATTAAGGTAGATCAACAAATGCCAGTTAACTGATAGTACAGACAAAATTCTCTTTAAGGATATGTGAACCTACAGTGTAGAGGTTCAAAGAAGACACTTAAGCACATTATACCTAACTAAGGTCCTGATCCTGAGAGGTACTGAACTCCTATGAGAGTTGAGCACTGGACAAGACAGGGCCCTAAATGAAAAAACATACAATGTGGTGTTATTGATCTACATGATCCCCTATCTTTATTCAGTTTCTCACAAAATGAGGACAGGAATTTTCCTGGAGGCCTTTGGCAAGGTTGCTTTTTGTGCCATTTCCCTAGGATGAAGGCTATAGCATTCGGTACCCTCAGAACAGTAACAGACTGGTCAATGGGTACTGGTGCCCAGATCCTCAATGGGAGTTGAATTCAGTGGGAGTTAGATGCCTACATACCTTTGAGGATCTGGGTCTGAGTAACTCAAGTCTGCTTTATGTATCAGAGTCAGCAGCAATCATTGACTGAATAGTCCAAATTGGAATATTATGGTAAGGGGATTATAAGAAAATGGAGGATAAAACAATGAGAAAAGAAGAAAGTTGGTCATTGTTTCTACAGCATGCTGTATAGCCACAGGCCACTGAAAGGCCTGGACAAATTTGTTAACATTGCAAATATGTTACTAAATAACAAATACTTGATCCACCTACCAGCCACCGAGAAAGATGAAGCCCATCTAGTGAGCACCTGAGACTGAATCCCATTGGCATATACGGCAGAGTAGTTCTCTTTTCCTGGCAGGGTTTGTACCCTCACAGTTCCTCCCGCATTGGTGATCACCCCTCTGGGATAAAAGAGGACGGTCTTACCACAATGTCAGCTAAATACTTTACAAGTATACAGTAACATTTTTAAAGAGGCATTAAAAAAACCCTGGAAAGGACAAGGTCTTAATTTTTAAAATTATTTTACTGTTACCAACTGCCACTATTATAACCAACTAACCTAAGTAAAACTATGAAAAAAACCGACAGCTGAGGTAAGCAAGGTTGGACACTGCTGAGACTCCGTCTCAGGCGGAGGTGTTTGAGAAGGAACCGAGGATGGTTCACCCACGCAGCTCTATATAGCCATGGTGCAAAGCACAAGGCAGAGTAGAGCACGTGCAGGCCGACTGGACGCTGCTACCTAAAAATCTCAGATCGAAGGTGCCTGGGGCACATGCACACCTGAAATGGAGCACCCATAGGGACATGACTCGAAGAAGAACCAAAGGCTCTGATCAAAAGAGGTAAATTAGAAAACTATAAGGGGATGGGGTGAAGGTGAGCTCCCAGAATTTCTATTGAACCTGTTCCAGCACAGTGCTGTATGCTTAAACTGGGAACCGTGGAATGGTTTAAAAGACTTCTGGTTAGGAATCATGAGGTGTTCTCCCGGGCCAACAAAGGTATTGGTTATACTGCACTGTTCTAGCTCTAGAGTGATGGGAGGAGAAACCAACCAATTAAATAGCTACCTCACTGGTTGCCAGTAGGAAAAAGGAAAGAGGCACTACAGGACATTGAGGAAATATACCAGGAAGACATTATTGAGCCTTGGACTATGGGTTCACCCATAGTTCTGGTTCAGAAAAAGGAAGGCGGCACCAGATTCTGGATGGGCTATAGAAAATTAAATGAAGTCACTTTAAAGGTTTCTTATCCATTACCACGAATAGATAGTACCATGCATGCTATAGCAGGTTCAGTCTGGTTTTCCACACTGGGTCTTAAAAGTGAGTATGGTGAGTGGAAGTGGATCCAAAGGATGGAGAAAAAATTACTTTCACGGGAGGACAAGGCTTGTGGCAATTTAAAGTAATGGCTTTTGGCTTGTGCAGTGCATCAGCCATATTTGAAATGTTAATGGAGAGGGTAGTACATGGCATGTCCCTCACAGCCTATCTGTTATGCCTACATGATATCCTGTGCATGGTAAAACCTTTGAACAGGAACCAAACCATTTACAAAATGTTTGTGAGATGCTGAAGGCAGCCAGTTTGAAACTGAAGCCGAAGAAATGCGAGATGTTCCAAAAAAGAGAGAATCTACTTGGGCGCACGATTAGTAGGGAGGGAATTTTCACTGACAAAAGAGAATTGAGGTGGTACAGAGCTGGCCAACTCCCAGACACTTATAGATGTACAGAGTTTTGCAGGGCTCTGCTATTACAGACGGTTAATTTGAGTATTGCAAAAATGATGGTATAAGTTGGGTGGGAAAGGGAAACAATTTCAGTAGTCAGCAGAGTGTGATATAAATGTTTGTTTTTAGAGTTGGAAAAGGCTCCACTGACTGGTCCTGTCATGGCCTACTTATATTTCAAACTCGTTGGACAGAAAGGCTGGTGTTTATGGTTTGGCAGAAGTATTGACACACGAACTCCAGGGACTTGAGAGGGTGGTAGCTTATCATAGCAAAAGTCTACATTCTCCTGAGAGAAATCATTGCCCCACCTGAAAAGGAACTCCTAGCAGTGGTTAAATCTATACGATGTTTTTATCACTATTTGTATGGAAGGAAGTTTATGGTCAGGACAGACCAAGCTTCTCTGCAATGTCTCTTTAGGCTCAGAAATCCTGAGGGACAGCTTGCCAGATGGTTGGAGAAGCTGCAGTGCTATGATTTCACAATAGCACACAGCCCTGGTCATATGCATGTTAATGCTGATGCCTTGTCCAAGCAGCCTTGCTGTAAACCCTGTCCTAAGAAGGAGAGCAAGGAATTAGTTGTTCAAAGGAATGGGAGTGCTTCCCTTCCTCTAATTCGCAAAAGGGCCCATGTTTCTGATTTATCCACTTAACCATGGGGTGGGGTTGCAGGAATGGACCCAAAGCAACTCAAAACTTCCTAAAAACAGGATCCTGACAGTAGGGTAGTGTGTGACTGGAGAATCACCTTGCAAACGCAGCCACCTTGGAATGTAGTAAACACCACAGTCAAAGCTTTCTAGTCACAGAGAGAGAGCTTGGAATTTAAGGATTAAATATTGTATAGGAGCAGGGTGAAACCAGTGGGTGATGGATCCAGATACCAGTTGGTTGTACCAGATACATTGGAAAAAGAGGTTCTGAGGTTATGTCATGATCTCAAAACTCCTGGACATTTTGGGGTTACAAAATGCTAAGGGAGAATTTCTATTAGGTAACACACAAGCAGGATGTAGAAAGCTGGTGCAGGAAATCTGATCCTTGTGTTACAAAGAAGGGTTCCTCTAAAACTGGGAGTACCCTCTTGCAGCAATATCTTGTGTGGGCATCAATGTAATGCATTGCCACTGACATTAATGGGGCCTTGCCCTGTGACAGAGGCTGGCGACTGATATTTGCTGGTAGCTATGGGACTACTTTACAAAGTTGCCTGAGGTTTACCCAATAAGAAATCAAAAGGTTATGACAGTAGCAGAGATCCTTGTGAATGATTTCTTCACCAGATTTGGGATTCTGAGTGAGTTACACACAGATTGGGGTGAAACTTTAAAACCAGGGCTTTGGAGCTGTGTTCTGGTTCCGCTACAGCTCCAGGCAAAAACCTGCAGCTCCACTGCTCCAGAGCTGCTCCGGGCTCCGCTCCTAAGCCCTGTTTAAAACTAAAGAGTTTCAACAGGGTTGTGAAATTCTAGGGGTTCACAAAACTTGCACCACCCCGACACATCCACAGTCTGATGATGGTCAAAAGGTTCAGCAGGACTTTGGGGGTTCAGCTAGCTACCGTTGTAAAACAGCACCAAGAGGACTAGGACTAACATATCCCATTCCTTTTGATGGCTTATAGAACAGCAGCCAATGAGAGAACAAAGTGTACTACAGCACACCTCATGTTTGGGCATGTGCTAAGGCCCCCTCCCAGCAAACATTTTGTATGGAGTTTCTGAAGAGGAACAAAAGGGTTTCAACCATTTGGATGATGCAGGACCCCTATAATCCAAAACTGAAAAAGTTCACAGCTTTGCTAGGAAACATTTGAGAACAGCTGCTGATAAAATGAAAAGACTCTGTGACCTGAGGTCAGACGGGGAAACTTTTAAAAGAGGAGATGCTGGTCTGGTTCCACAATCCTAGGAGAAAAAAGGGTAGGAGCCCTCAACTGGATAAAACTTGGACAGAACCCTACACAGTAGTAACTCAAATAAACAAAGTGGTGTGTAGGATACAGTTTGGTCCCAGGACTAAACCCAAAGTTATCCATAAGGACCATATAAAACAGTACCAAGGGGTATAGCATTTCAAACAGAATGGGCAGGAATTGTCACAGCCAGCAAGTTCCACAGAAACAATAGACATGTCTCAAGAGCACACTGAAACAAAATCCAGGGAGAGAAAAGCCCCAAAGAGATTTGGGTGGGAATAAAATTATTTTATGTTGGGGATGTGAAACTATCCTGACAGACACCATGCATATGTAAATAGTTAATTTGTAATTTGTTAAATTAGTTCTTTTCTTTTTGTTTGGGATGTGTTATTGGGTGTCACCATTTTGGGCCTCATTGAGACTATTGACAAAGCTGAGGTTGATGTTAGGTTTGCGGAATGCGCACTTGATATTAGCTGAAATGAAATAACCGTATTTCTGGTATCTGTTTTTGTTCATTTGTTAATGAATTTGGAAAGTTCATTTTCATGATAGCTCAAGATTTCCTTTAAAGGTGAAATTCACCTTATACAGAAGGTCCAGGTGGGAGCTAAGCAGAAGGGCTTGTGAATTTCCGCCTAAATGAAAAAAACAATTTTTGCTATCGAAATCTGATTTATGTTTTTATAGAACCACTGTATTTTACTCTGGTGCCAATGCCTTGCGTGCCAAGGCTGTTTTGGTTATACTGGAACTTTATACATTTTCCAGGAACGCTTTTCATTCTATTGGTTAACTAATGATCACCACATTTTTTCCTGTTGTCCTATCAATGCCTGACAGTGACAATCCACAGAAGTGGGCAGCCCTTTCTCTTGACCAGGTGCACTATTAGTAATAACCATGGTTTACATTTAGACAGTTCTTTTCATTCCAAAATGCACACAAACAAAACAGAGTTACAGGTAAACCATTGAAATGCAGACGCACAGAGAGGGCCATCCAATATCTCACTGCGCAATACTGCGTGGGAGTGGGATTTTTGGCCCTGGACATCAAAACAAACGAAACAAACTTCACTATTATGAAAGGTATAACTTTAGTCCAAAGCCCCTTGAAATCTCTCAACAAGTTCATTTATCTTTAGACCAGACCCTGGGTAAGCAGACAGGACTCCAATTTTTAAAGTCTCATCTTCCCCTTCAGAGGCATGGAACTCAATGTACCTATCGTATCTCAGAAGGTGATGAAGAGCCAGCTTAGCCTTCTCACATTTTTGGCATGTCTCTTCCCAGAAGATCTTGACGTATCAAGCCCAATTTTTAGACTACTAAGCTATTCCTCCAAATAGTAGAGGTGGCCTTTTTCTCAGATACATGTATAAATCAAATCAAACTATTAACACCTGCTGGAGCAGCCAGTGGTAAGCAAAAACAGTTCTACAGTTCAAAGAAAAGGGAAATCAGAGATTTTTGCCTCATAGAAATTGTTTTCCTCTGGATAAATGTTCAGTCACTTTGGAATTCATGATGGTCCTGCCAGGTTTTTCATGTGAAGAGGGGCCCAGCAGCTCCACACAGCTCTCCTCAGCAGCACATAAGCTACTTACTTTAAAAAATAAGTTATTTGAGATGCTGCCAAGTGCCTGTTCTCTTGACTGGGCTCAGAGTAACGTAATGTTCAGATCGATGCAATTGTCTAGGTAAGGACAAGACAATGCCAAAACACAGTCCATGAAAGTGGATAGAGATGATATCATGCAAGGACAGGAAAAAACACGTCAAAATGAAAGGAAATGGATGTTACCTTTAAACTGCGGAGTCAATGTTCCAGTGGAAAAACACAAACATCAAGGAGCCCAGAGCTGAGGCTGCGTCCTTAACAAAAGTGTGTACTCATTTGACTCAGTCCAGAAATCTAAAGGCAAACTTCTCCTAGCATATTTCGATGCTAATAATTTTGCTATCCAGTTGATGTTTATGGGAAATCTACATGTGCTATACAGGGACAGAGCAGAATACAGAAGTCAGGATCTGAGAGGGGATACAGAGATACATCTCTGAGAAAGGAATTTTGCCCTGGAAGTTTCCATGATAAGAAGCATTTTTCACCACGTTTCAGCATAGCAGCCGTGTTAGTCTGTATCCGCAAAAAGAACAGGAGTACTTGTGGCACCTTAGAGACTAACAAATAAATTTTTACCATGACTACACTGTAAAATGTGTTCGTAAGTAGTTAATTACAGATGTCATTTCTGATGGAACTCAAGGATGAAAACAGAACCCCAAGTGATGACAGCTGAATTAACTTGGCTCCCATCTTTCTCTCCCTACTCCCAGACTTCTAGCTGCTAATGCAATTCCTTCCATCTCCTTCCTCCCCTGTGGCCACAAGAAGCGGCATCCTTCCCAACTGCAGCCTGCTGCTGCTGGCTTGCCTGTATTCTCCATCTTTGACCCAAAGCTGTTCTGGGTTCAGTGCCAGCTTTTCCCTACAACACAGGTTCTGTTGTCTCTGCTTCCACTGCACTCCATGTTTCTGGCGTGACTTAGGAACAAGACCCAGCAGGAGCAGGCAGTGGCCCAAAGTTTCCCAACAGACCTAACTGCCCAGAAGTGCATTCCTCTGGCCAAACATACTCTCTGCCAATTTTCTCCTAGTGAACACCACAACTCAGGAAATTCTCATACCCCTTGGGATTAGCCTTGTGTCCTAAAGACTAATATAGCTAACTTGGTAAAAGTGTGGCATTTCTTGTGACATTGGGAGTATGGGAGTCCAGTGTCAGACTTGAGGCATGTCCCACCTCTGACTAGGCTTTAAAAGTTATCTAGTGTTTAGCATATATCATCTAAAAATTAACATATTGGGCCAGATCCTCAGCTGGTGTAATTTGGCATCTAGGCCACTATTACCCCAGCTGAGGATCTGGTCCTCAATTTTGCCTTCTGATTATTAATCCAATTAATGTCTCAAGGGTAGCGTTAGCTCAGTTCCTCATGTCTAGGCATAATCATCAGTAGGTTCCCTTCCACTCCTCATGACAGAGATATACCTTTTATTGTCTAGTCAGGAAAAGGCTGGCGATGTTCCGTATCTTGACAGTAATAGGCATATTAAAAAGAAAGGAAGGATTTAATATAATAACCAAAATGGGCACAAAACCTCACATCAGTTACAGTATAGGGAATTATTTGGGGCCATAGTCTACAGTCATTACACATGTCAAATAGTATTACTCTAGCAAGTAGTCCATTGAAGTAAAGGGGACTACTCGTGTGAGGAAGGATTGGAGAATCCAGCCTTGAATTAGTGATGGGTTAGTTCCAAATCCTGAATCTAGATTTGCATCTAAACTGTCACATGGGCCTATTTTTTATTCAAATACAGTTTTACTGTGAAGAATTCTTTCATTTTTGGTTGTGAAGTCAGTTCTTTAATAACTCGCATGAAAAGTTTTTACAGCACATTCTTGAACTGTTAACTTTTTTAAATCTAAAGTACTGTACTGCATTGTATTTGTACTCACTAAAAAGCATACAAACTATTTGCGTAGCTTTCAAGAAACATACACAATACTATTGTACAGCAAGTAAATGACTCTACAAACTGCGACTTCAAGAAGAGTTCAGTACATGTGTAGAGGGTAGTATATTGTCCATTACCTAACCCTGGTTGGGAGTGTGGTGGGAGTTTAAATTTCCCCAGCACAACCTCCTCACGCTCATACTTTACATAGGTGAAGTGGTTTTCACCCTAAAAGAATAAGCAAAAATACCAGAGAAATAATAATTTCTTAAAGAATAATAATTATAGTTATTACTAGTGAAATAGTGTTTCCTAGTATCCAACCTAGACCTCCCTCACTGAAACTTGAGACCATTGCTTCTTGTTCTGTCATCTGCCACCACTAAGAACAGCCGAGCTCCATCCTCTTTGGAACCCCCTTCAGGTAGTTGAAGGCTGCTATCAAATCCCCCCCTCACTCTTCTCTTCTGTAGACTAAATAACCCCAGTTCCCTCAGCCTCTTCTTGTAAGTCATGTGCCCCAGCCAATCACATGCAGTGGGACAAATCCTTCCTTAAAAGCTTTAGAACATAGATGATCACCCAAGTTTTAACCCCAAGAGCTACATAGTGCACAAAAACTACACCATAATTTGAGTAATTTTGTTTTAAGGTCATAACATGCTACATTGCCTAACTTCCATAATTAATTACTCTTAAAAGGAAACAAATTCTTTCTTTTAAAAATTATATTTAAAATACTTAAACATTTCTAACCCACACTAAATGCCTGATGGCCCATATAGTGACATTAATTAAAAATATATTCAAAATCCTTTTCTTGCTATCCAAATACCCAGATTCATGGGCAAAATTTTGCAGCGACATAAGTGGTGGTGTAAATTACACATTGTGTAAATTGTAGTCATGAAAACAAATATAATTGGTAAATTAATGTAATATTGATTAATACTGAGCTTGTATGCAGTAAATTGATCCTGATCATTGTTGTGTCAGCTTACACTGGGGCTGAAATTGACTTGAGCAGTGTTGAGAATGGTGTGGCATAAGAAAGTAGGAGAGCGGAAGCCTGCTTTATCTTACACCTTCCAACTAGTAACTTTTCAGGCTATAGTCTCCCCACTTCCACCTCCCATATCTATAAATTATACTCATTGCGCACCGGTTGCCAGGCTAGTGCAAGTTATTCTACTTTGCCATTTAGACCAGTTTTAAGAGCATCTTTCTATCATTATTGTCACTGTTGAATTTGTCCCTGAGACTTCATGAAAGTTACAGCCACTTACTCCAAGCTGTATTTGACTTGAAGTCTTTTAATGACATTTTGTTGGTGTGTTTTGAGAATTGTCAGGAATATCCATAATTTGGGTGGCAGCTAAAGGTTACAACTGAAAAATATAGTTAATTTCTAAAATGTGTTTCCTTGTCATCTTGATTAGTAGTCTTCTAGCTTACCTGTGAATGGCAGCTCCACAGATGCTGGAAAGGGAGGCATAAACTACATTCCCAAAGACATAGAACTGCCATAGCGGGCAGTCTGCTGGACAGAGGACATCTGCTCTCTCCTTTCTGAGATCAACTCCCCTTGTAAGGCATGTGATGGTAGTGGGGGCTAAAGAGGAAAAGAAAAATTTGAGCTCTGAGGCTTGAACAGCCTGTTAAAATGAATCTGGAGGATCATTTTCAATCTACCCACCGTATCTCAGTTTAAAGCACACATTTTAATTTGAAATTAAGCTACAGCCTTGTCTTGTACTGCAGTCTGGCTTTAAGGATTTGGGTACAGCATATATCATGGGCAATGACCAGGAAGATTACACACTCTTGTTTCACAATCATGTTGGAAAAAGCAAGAACCAACAAGAAATGATTGAAAGCACTGAACTACATTCAGCAGAGGACAACACAGATGATGGTGGCAAGCTGGAGGGCTTTGGAGGAGAAAGGCACCAGCAGTTCAAAGCAGCAGCAGCAGCTTTCTCTATTACTAGGGCGTACGGGCATGAGGAAGGCTGCTCAGAGCCAGTGAACCCCCAAAAGTGGGCAACACCGTCCATGAAAGGAATGGGGGTCAGGGATGTGTTGATTCAGACCATCCCCTGGACAACCTCCACCAACAGAGCTCCTAAGAAGCTCTCAGCAGAAGCTAAAGCCACCATCGAAGATGGAATTCATAAGAGAAGGTGACAGTGGTACCATCTTCACTTCACTTCAATCCCATTAAGACTATCAGAAAAATTGAGGCCAGTGCAGTGAGGTTAGATATTCATCTGTCTGCCCCAGCAAGAGTGAATTAGGTCTATTATTGCAATGCTACCTATTTCTAGAACATGTAAGCCACTGCCATGGAGCGTATAGGAGAGACAAGGTGGGTGAAGTAATATCTTTTAATGGACCAACTTCTGTTGGTGGAAAGTACAAGCTTTTGAGCTTCACAGAGCTTGTCTTCATGGACAGCATAGAAAGCTTAGTGCAACTAACTGAAGCTGCTTTTAGTCAGTTGCATAAAAAAATCATTTTTAAGTGACAAAGGACACAGTGAAAACAAGTCAACCACGTGGTCAATAGACATAGATAAAATGTAACTTGGCAAAGTGAAAACTTCATGTTTGTCTTTGGCTGGGATTTTGAAGAGCACCTCAGTGAGTCAGATGCCTTTGTCCCATGGGAAGTTGCTGTCTCTTCTGTTTTTTCTATTGTGAGCTCAGGCATATTATTTTCCCTTTTTAGCAACAATAACTATTTAACATACAGTACATTACATTACATTACAAGTACCTAAAGCTATTTTCCAGAGAGGCTTTCCATTATATAAGTATACAAAGGGAAAGCCAAGTTATTTTACAAGATATTTCTATGTAATGGAAATGGATGGTCAAATTACTTAACTGGATGTAGGGGTCTGGTTGAGGCAGTGTGCCATATTAGCACTTCTCTTTTATCTCCATCAATGTCTGCAAAATTTATTTTTTATTAAAAACCAAAAATATTACTTGGTAAATTTTTGAACTGATGAAGACATTTTTCAAATATGAATCTATGTCATAATTCATCTTCAGAGAAACAATAGTTCTAAAATGTGTGAACTGCTCCATTTCGCTCAATATGCTGTATGTTAATTCTGAAGTATAATGATGGTTACATAAGGGGCAAGTTTTCAAAACTGAAAATCAGAAAGCCTTGCACCTACATTATGTGAACAATTACTGTGACTGTATGTGGGAATTTGGCAGTTAGTCATGCAATGATTTAAGATGACTTACCATATGCAAATATACGTATGGTAACGGCACACAAATGTAGGGTCACTCCTGTGCATACATTTTTGCATGAGGATCAAGCCTAGTTCTTTTGAGAACTTGGTATTTAATGTGCAACATCATTAACTATTCTATCCCCAGTCAATGTAGCACGTCCAACTAGTGTGGGAGTGTGGCAAACTTGGGTTTTTTTTCAGCAGTAACATCACTTCTGCCTCACAATCTGACCCCTGACTGGATACCGATATTGACTTTCTAAGAACAAATCTTGCCCCTGACGTCTTTGTAACAGATTTTTTTCCTCTCCGTTAACTACTGTATCATCAGCTATTCATCCTATAGGCTTAAAATGTAGAAATTTTACCAGCATGAAGAGAAAAAATCTTAAATGGATCTGAATAGATTCCAAGGCCAGAAGGGACCATTGTGATCATCTAGTCTGATCTCCTGTAGGCCATTGAACTTCCCCAGTAACTTCCTAGAGCATATAAAATAGTTCTTCACCAACTTCACATACCCTGGGCTGCAGAGATTTTTAGGGGGGTCTGGGACTAACTCTGTAACTGAGGCCCCCTCACCCTGAGAGGAGGCCCAGATGGGGAGTTGGGGGTCCATCCTGCAGCAGCAGCTTGATTTGTGTCCTGAGGGACTGAGCCTGGCTCCCCACTCTGGGCATTGCGACCTGATCATCATGACAGAGGGACTGCTGGGCCAAATTTCAATGAGTGTTACTGTGACTCCGTGCACCAGGTTGCAGCACTACTCGCTCTGGGGGCCCTCTCAAATAGGAAATCCTGGGGCAAACTCCCCCTTCTCCCCCTCTAGGATGGCCCTACCACTCATACTTGCAGCAAAGATCACATGTGATACTATTACTAAAAGTGCTTTACCTTGGGATCACAGCAAACAATTCTGTTTTTCATTAGCATATTGAACATACTGCATGTCAGTGAGACATGAAAGTGAGACATGACCCAGAAAGTCACATATTTTTATCTCATTTATTATTTTATAAATGTGTTAGTTAAGATTTTTATCCATGCATTTGCCAGTAAGGGCCTTATTTTCAAAATAGCAGAAGTGCTAGGGACAGAAATGCAGGAGGAGTTGAGAGAACTTTCTGGATATTTCTGTGTGCAAATACCATATTACACTTTTAATCACAGTAATTGTGTGTACCAGATAGGCATACAATTGTGCATGTGGTTTTGCAGATGAGCCTTGGCATCCGATATTTTGAAAATTAAACCCATAATATGAGAGACTTAAAATGGGAAGGGGGGAGGAGTGAAATGAGGACCTCTAAGCTTTGTGAAATCGTTTAAAAATACACTTTTTTTGGATATTTATAAAACGTTTGTTTTACTTTAAAAAAAAAAAAACTGTGCCTCTATGGTCCATCTTGTCCTATTTAGATTGTAGGATCTTCAGGGCAGGGACAGGGACTTTTAAAATTTGAGTCTTATACAGAACTAAGCATATTGTTAGTGCTTCTAATTCTCTGAAAGTGACAGCCACAGCACTTAAATTCTGCACGACCCTCTGGGTACTACTTGCTTTCAGATATAATACTTACTTTGGGTCAGAGCCTAAGCCACAGGGTATTATTATTCAGAAAGCTCATGCCACTTGCCTCAAAAAATATTTCCAGTAAGTAAGGCAATTGTACTTGAACAAACATGTTAAGTTTCATCCAGACTGGGGGTTTTTTAATGTAAGGGAAACAATTTTATCTCTGTAAAAAGTTTCATATGATTTTCAGATTAAAAAGTAGCAGGTCCAAAAATTTGACTAAATATTTCCAGGAAAGCAAATGGCTAAAATAAAATCAAGAGCATACTGGTAATGAGGGTATAACTCCTCTTCTATAAATTATGTAAGGAAGTGTCTTCAGGCTAAGAGATTCCCCCTTTTTTGTTAGTCATAACAATACTCCTATCCAATTCCATTAGTATCAATGGGAACTGTGTACACTTACAAGAGCAGATGAGGCAGGTGGCATGGTATAATTGTTTAAGTACAGTCTGGAAGTCCAAAGCTCTATTCCCATTTCTCTTGCTGACTGGATAATACATCATGGGATTACCTGGTTGTCAGAGGTGCTGAGCAGTACATCCCCAGCTCCCACTGAAATCAAGTATCTTTGAAATTCTGGTCATTAACTTCTCATTCTCAGTTTCTACATCTATAAAACGGGGACAAATACTTACCAGCCTCAAATGAGTGTTGTGGGGATTAAGTAGCTAGAGCCTGTAAGGAACTTTGAACCCACAAAGTGCTTATAAAAATATAAAAATCCTCGGTATTATCATTAATTAGGGTTCCCACAGTCTCCCTTCCCCAATGATCTACTTATTTAAAGATGCCACTGTACCCATCACTACAAGTGAGCAACCTAAAGGTCCTTTCCTCTGACTCACTGACAGTATCATGTACTCTACTCTCTGCTTCGTGCCAGCCCATTGTGTGCAAGGTTGTAGAACTAGTCTGTCCCTGTGGTAAAAGAAACAGATTTTCCTTTTGATTCTAATTTGTTATTTCAAGTTCATCTCAGGGAATTAGTGACATCTTTTTATTGGTTTAATCTTCATAAATTCATGGCTATGTAACGGTGCCTGTTGCCACAATGCCAATGTATCCTGACAGTCCCTTACTGGGCTTTCCTCGTGCATTTGTCATGTGTCTTCATAATCTATGGAAAATTCAGTACTCTGATTTTAATTGACTTTCTGAAATTCACATTACTCATATTTGCAAGCAATTAAACTGGCTCCTGGTGCAATGGCTAATTTAGGGGCAAATGCAGGAACCTAGTATTCAACCCAAATAGTGAGGTGTACACTGGTTATCTCTAAGAGATACCTCTCCGTAGACTGCTGTGCAGCTACAGAGCCACTGCCCAGGGTATCTCAGCTCTGGTGGCTGAGATAACATGCTGTACCCCACACATGCATCACAGTAGTGATTTTTGGGAACTGAAGAAGGGCCAAAGGGTCAAGAGCCTCTGGTCCTCCCACAATCTCTCTCTCAGCTGCACAGTGATATGCATTTCTTGCATAGCCCTTCCCCCAAACAATCCAACTCCTTTCCTAGTTCAGCAGAACTACATCAATTTTGCTGCCAGGAAGAACTCTGCAGCCACAGACATGGGAGCTGGATTTGATTTATACTCTCACCCTTTCCATACTTGTATGGGGTCTAATAAGTTTTCCTCTACTTTTAAATGTTCATTTGTAGACCTCCACCAGTCTCCCCATGTTACAGTTAATATTACTGTTATGTTTGTAATGTTCTTCTCCAGTACAGCAATTTGGTCTATGCATAATTAATAATAATTCAGAAATTAATAATCATTTTGGTCTGATGCTAAACTTTTTACCTTCTTAAGTACACATCCAAATTCAGCACTGAGGATAAAGCCTGTTCAATGCATTAAAACATTTGAAACATAGAGAGGTCCTTTTAAATATTCAGTGGTTTGACTATCTGTGCCTAGCTTAATTGCAAATAACAAATGTAGTAGATAAATGCTAATGAAAATAGTTGTTACCCATAAGTTACACCCCTAAGTATTTTTCACTTGATTCTCGTTCTATTTCTGAATTAATTTGATAGAACTTTCCCTTAATTTCATGAAAATGTTTTGTGATGGGAATTTGAAAACATAGACTCTAAATCTAATTATGTTGCAGGAGAAAAGCTTATCTTGCAATTTATCATTACAGATCCATTCATGTCCACTATAGACTCCCAATGGCGTTTGGAGTGCACAGTGAATGAAGAATTGGGCTTTAAAAGCTCCAAGAAAATGAGCAGACTCCCACTCTATCATGGCTTGCACACACACTCTATACTTCACAGAAACACAACACCTCAGAATACTGTGTGGAAACACATTGTATTTCTTCCTGATTTAAACATGATTTAATGGAGGAAGTTCCATGTAGAAATATAAGGATGGATGTCTTGCTTCAGTGCTGGACCTACAAAAGACAGGGGAGAACCTATTACAAAGGCTTTGAAGTCTGTCTTCTCTCCTATGACATCCATCAAATAACCATACCATAGATTTCAACATTTTGTGACCCAAGAACCTCTTAATGCCAACTGGAAAGGGAGTGCAGAAGGGTTACAGGAATCTCCTGATTCTGGTGTGTGCATTCTGGTTCACCAAAGAATGCCATGTGAGGTCTCAAATGAAAGCAAGTGTCATGCCAGACAGCAACATTATTGTGAAATTTATGTACAGATGCTATGTAAAGAATTATGTATCTATATTAGGACCATCACATGATTAAAAAAATTAATTGCATGATTAATCATGCAATTAATCATACTGTTAATAATAGAATACCATTATTTAAATATTTTTTGATATTTTCTACATTTTCAAATATATTGATTTCAGTTACAACACAGAACACAAAGTGTACAGTGTTCACTTTATATTTATTTTTATTACAACTATTTGTGCTATAAAAACAAAAGAAATAGTATTTTTCAACTCACCTCAGACAAGTACTGTAATACATTATCTTTACCATGAAAGTTGAATTTACAAATGTAGAATTATGTACAAAAAATAACTGCATTAAAAAATAAAATAATGTAAAACTTTAGAGCCTACAAGTCCACTCAGTCCTACTTCTTGTTCAGTCAGTCACTCAGACAAACAAGTTTGTTTACATTTGCAGAAGATAATGCTGCCCGTTTCTTATTTACAATGTCACCTGAAAGTGAGAACAGGTGTTCACCTGGCACGTTGCAGCCAGTGTCATAAGATATTTACGTGCCAGATGTGTTAAAGATTCATATCTCTTTTCATGCTTCAACCACCGTTCTAGAGGACATGCATCCACGCTAATGCAGGGTTCTGCTCGTTAATGATCCAAAGCAGTGCAGACCGATTTATGTTCACTTTCATCATCTGAGTCAGATGCCACCAGCAAAAGGTTGATTTTCTTTTTTGGTCTTTCGGGTTCTGTAGTTTCCACATCAGCAGGGCTGGCTCCAGTGTTTTTGTTGCCCCAACCGGCAAAGAGGAAAAAAAAAAAAAGCCACAATCGGCGGCAGAGCCGCTGCCGCTTCGTTCTTATACAGCAATTCGGTGGCAGGTCCTTCTCTCCGAGAGGAACTGAGGGACCCGCCGCCAAAGATCCCCTTTCCATTGGCCGCCCCAAGCACCTGCTTGCTGCGCTGGTGCCTGGAGCCAGCCCTGCACATCAGAGTGTTGCTCTTTTAAGACTTCTGAAAGCATGCTCCAAACCTCATCCTTCTCAGAGTTTGGAAGGCACTTCAGATTCTTAAAGCTTGGGTCGAGAGCCAGGAGCCAGTTTAATTGCTTGCAAATATGAGTAATGTGAATTTTAGAAACCTCACATTGGTACCTTCTTTGTGTTTTGTCATATTTGCAGCAAACGTGTTCTTAAAACGAACATGTGCTGGGTCATCATCCGAGAGTGCTATAACATGAAATATATGGCAGAATTCTGGTAAAACAGAGCAGGAGATATACAAATCTCCCCCAAGGAGTTCAGTCACAAATTTAATTAACATTTTTTTTTAACAAGCTTCATCAGCATGGAGGCATGTCCTCTGGAATGGTGGCCGAAGCAAGAAAGGGCATATGAATGTTTAGCATATCTGGCATGTAAATATCTTGCAATGCTGGCTACAAAAGTGCCATGCGAACGCATGTTCTCACTTTCAGGTGACATTGTAAATAAGAAGCCAGCCACATTATCTCCTGTAAATGTAAGCAAACTTGTCTATTTTAGTGATTGGCTGAACAAGAAGTAGGACTGAGTGGACTTGTAGGCTTTAAAGTTTTATATTGTTTTGTTTTTGAGTGCAGTTATGTAACAAAAAAAATCTACATTTGTAAGTTGCACTTTCACAATAAAGAGTTTGCACTACAGTACTTGTATGCGGTGAATTGAAAAATACTATTTCTTTTGTTTATCATTTTTACAGTGGAAATATTTGTAATAAAAATAATATAAAGTGCACATTGTACACTTTGTATCCTGTGTTGTAATTGAAATCAATATATTTGAAAATGTAGAAAAAACATAAAAAAATAATTTTTAATGGGCAGTCCTTGTTTAAAAATGAGATTAAAACTGCGATTAACTCAAAAAAAATTGTGTTAAAAAAAATTAATCGTGATTAATCATGTGAATTAACTGTGATTAATTGACAGTCCTAATATATATTCTTAAAGTTTGTATCAAGGTGTTAGTCACCAGAAAAGGTGAAAAACAGGTTATCTGTCAGACAGGAGATATCTATCCATCTATCTGTTTACATGTGGACTGAGTATTGTTTCATTCAGAACGGGTCCCCTATCACCAGTCTGAACTGAATGCAAATGAAGGATTGTCAAAAAGAACTGCCAGGAGGGGAAACACAGTGGAGATAGACAACTTTATCTTGAGGTGCATAAAGGAGATTTGCTTGAGTATATTGGGTGGGGCAAAGAGCCTGAACAGGCACCCTTCACTGAGGAAGAAAAAGGACAGCACTTTTGTTTCATAAACGAGGGGTCTAGGCCAGGCTTGGTTGAAAATGGAGGCTGGAGAATTTAGGGTGAGTTAAGTTTCTTTAGAGTAACTTGCTAGTTTAGTCTCTAGAAAGCGAGTTATGATTTTGTTTTTTATGTATCCATTTGTCTCCAAAGTTCTTATTCACTATTATTTGAATCTCTAATCTTTGATAATAAATGTATTACTGTTTTCACTATAAATATATCTAAGTGCTGTGGTGTTAAGCAAAGTGCTGTACTGAGTTACAAGATGATGTACACTGTTCCATTGGGAACAGCAGACCTGGTAGTTCTGTGAGTGTTCAGTGGATAAGGGGCTGGACACGGCAGGGAACACTGAGTATTTGGGCATGGGTCTGTGCTTGAACAGAGGAAGTGAGGCCTGCAGGGGTCTGGAAGGCAGTGCTTGTGCTGCTAGAGGCCACTGGTTTCAGAGAACTGACCCACAGCAGGCACAGACATAGCTGCTTCATGCTAAGGGGCAGGCAGTGATGAGGTGCTTTACAACCCTGGATACCCTTAGGATGTATCACACATTCCATAGCTCTTCTATCCAATACTTTCCTACATTACCATCTTTGCACTATACAGTTCTGCTACTTATTACTGCAAAAAATGAACAACTTTCACACAACTGTCAAACAAGAGTCACTAAACATTTAAAGGGAGTCTTATCAAGGTAAAAGCCACAACTAAATGTTGCCCTGTGTTGCTTGGGTATAGGAGAGAGCAGAATCTGTCCCAATATATTTAAAGAACAGTTTCATTGTAAACTATTATAAAGCCAGGGATTATAAAGAGTGAAATAGCTTTGCGTCATGTCACTGCTTATGCTTTTTTTTCCTTTTGCCATTTTTGTACTGCTTGCACAGTGAAACTGAAGTATTCACTTTCCTTTTCTGCCTCGAGCCTTCAAACAAGTATGTGTTTAAATTACATGGAGAAATAGTCCCACAGGTCTTGTCTATACTGGGAAAATGCATCATGTTGGAAAATGTGTTAACTAACAGGTTTATACTAATACAATGTTAAACACAATTTTGCCCTGAGCATAGACAAGGATAACTGGGTTTAAAAATGTGTTAATGGCTATGTTGTCTGTGTTTTTGTTTGTTTATTTTGACATTTCATTTATACTGTTTTGTTTCCTTTTGAACAGCCTATGGTTAACTAAGACCAGCTAACAAATAATCAACATACACAGGTGTTTCCAGGATTGGGCAGATACAGTCAGTTTCATTTGTGGCATCTAGAGCCTAATCCAGCTCCCATTGAAGTGAGATGAAATATTCCTATGGATTTCAATAGGAGTAGGATCAAGAGTAAAAATTTTGAAAGCACCTAAGTGATTTGGGAGCCTAAATCCCTTTGACTTTCAGTGAGACTTAGGTTCTTAAATCACTGCTGAAAATGGGATGTAGATGATTTTGAAAATGTTGCCTCAAACCTCTGATGCCCTAATGTCATGTTGTTGAGTGAGTGTGGGTGGGGAAATATTTTTTAAACTTATTTTCATTTTTTTAATGAATAAAAATTTCTATTAATATTACCTTATTGAAAACCATTTAAAGCAACCCTAAGCAAGGGCATAAATTAAATTGCCAGTATTCCTTTAATATCTCTTTAGTTGCTTTGATAGATACCTTTAATTTACAGGACTTTATCCCAGTTAGGAAGGATCCTAAAGAGTTCTTCTATTGTTCCCTGCCAGTGTTGAAAGCTATTTCCTCTCTTTATATGTACCTGCAAATAAATGGGCAAAATTGACCCTGGTTTAGGTTCTGCATTACTGCCTAGTTAGAAGATCCTCAGTAACTATTTCTATTTATCAGTTGGACACCAGGCCATCATACTAACATTACAAACAAATAAACAAATGAAAATAGCAAATGAAATTCTTATATTATACATACTAATTTGAAGTCACTCACCATTTGGGGTCAGGATCATGCTCTGGTTCCAGGAATTCATCGCTGGACAGGAGGGATTCTGGCTCCTTTCTTTTGCCCTTGCTTCTCTCCCATTGATGGAGGGAATGGAGAGAGTTTCATTTGGGAACATGGTCCCAAAGACAAAGTGGTTGCACTCCTTAGTTGCTCAACTGATTTGCCTTCTTTTATTTTTCTACTGCCATGTGTCCACTTGGGTGTGATTCCGGCTCCATGGAGTCACCGTTCTCCCAACAGCAGAGTTTCACTCATCCGTTACACTTCGTCAATATGCCACCCACAGTCTGTTGGGCACTTTTGTATGTCTTTTCCCTTCCAGGGTAAAATCATGGCAGAACTGGCTTAAAGTGTTTGCATTGAGTCTTATAGTCATAATATGTTTGTAGGTTGTCTGATGTCAAATCCTTTTTAAGCTTCGTAAGTGTCTCTCACTCACTCTCTCATATACATACACTACTACATTTACCGTTCACTTTGTTACACTATAGAAAAGTTTGATACCTTTGCCTCCTGAAAGTTTTTCAACCTACCCAGTACCGATTTAAAACAAAACAAAACTGGAAATACCAACTCTCTCCATCTCCTTCTATGCTTCTCACTTTTAAAAGACAAGTCTTGTCATATAGCTACAAACCTATGTTCTCCCTTCAAATAATTATGTCAAAATAATATGGAACCAACAAAACAAAACAAACATTCTATTAAACATTGCTCAATCATTTTACTTTTTGATGTATGCTATCTCCCATGATCTGTTTAGTTTATTAGCCTTTTGGAGCAGGTATCTTGGCTGTGAAACGCCTAGCACACTATTGGTACTAAAGAATAAAATAATAAAAATAAAATAAAAATATTTGTCTTGTGTATCATTCATTGTATCTGGATAATCCCATTTGCAAGCTGTGTTTTGTTTATTTTTTTGGCTAGAGAGAGGGCGGATAATATAAATTCACAAAGAAGTGTTAGTTAACAGTTACCCCATCACGAAATTCTCTTTCACAACCGGACATATAGTAGCAGGGAAGGAAAGCCTGGTGCTACATCCAATCCCATATGGTAACAGCATTGTTTTTTTTCTTCAATATATACATGTGGATTTCAGAGCACTTTGAAAATCCTGTTTTGAACAGAAATGGTGCTGCAGTCTTAACTCTGGAGCAGCTAGCAGTGGCTCAGTAACCCAATGAGGGCATGATAGGGTAAAGAGAGGCAGCTAGCATCTAAATTCAACAAACAAATAGTCCTATGAGCTCTGAGATGTGATCCCATCAATGTGGTATTAGTTTGAATATTTGCCTGGTTAACAGAATTTGCTAATATTATGCGAAAAGCAAGGACATGCTGGTGCTAGTCTTTATATAAAAGAGAAAAGGCTACTGTGTGTTCAGTCATTTCTTACCTTAGAGCATAAACAAATTCCCGGTAGCCCATACACAAAGAATTATTATTTTCCTATCACAGTTACAGTAAGAATTTTTCAGGTGAGATAGAAAAGGATTCTACAATCACAAGACACGCTGCTTTTGTACTTGGTTTAACTTGCACTTGGTGTGTGACTATTAAAGCCGTGAATAGTTTCAGAGATGCTTGAACGCGCCACAATTAGACATTTTAAACAAATCTAAATAAAAAAATTAAGTTCGCTTGGAAAAAGCAAGCGCAAATTTATATTTAGCAATTGCGGAACTCCCTTAAGTCAAGCGCTACGCTGGAAATGTATGTCCAGGATTGTAGAGGGAGATGATCGCTAATGTGTCGAACTGGCTCAGCCCTATGTATAAAACGGAGCCTCTGAGAAATAACGGAGACTATCCACTCACCCGAGCCGTCGCTTGCCCGCACCGGGCTGGCCAGCAGGACGCCACCTGTAATCAGAGACAGAGGGATTCAGTAGCGGTCCCACAGCCGAGCAGGGTAACTGGGTGCAGGCGCGCTTGGCCGTGGGGTTCGGAGCGGATCGCCGCGCCGCGCGGGCAGGCGGGGTGCGGTGACCGGGGGACGCGGAGGCGCTACCCACCTAGCAGCATCAGCACAGGAGACATGGCGGCCGCGCACACTGGCACCTGGGGAGAGGGAAGAGAACTTCAGCGCAGCGCTCGGCAGCGGCAGGGTTAACAAGGCGCCCCCTCCCCCCGGTGTGTGGTTAGGTGGAGTTAGGGGCGTCGGTGGCCAAGCCTCGGGGTGTCTCTGGCACCGGGCTGGGAGGTGGAGTGTGGGCACCTGCGCGGGGCTCGCGTGGAGAGGGCGGGCTCTCCTGCGCCCAGGCACGGGCTGCTTGGCTCCGCTCGGACCCCTGGGGACCAGCCCCGGGAGCTCCTGGCGGGCACAGCCTCGTGGGGGCCGGTGGAAGACAACCCACCCCCGGGAGCTGCAACACACTGCCTGGCTGGCGACGCTGCCCAACGCGCTGCTGCTGCGGCTGGTGCCTGTGACAGCGCCGCGAGTCCCGCGCGCGCTTTAAACCCTTCCACGAGCGCATGAGCACTGGGCAGACCCGCGCTGCCTGGGTGGCCTGGGCGGGCGACCCGGCGGGGAGGGAGCGAGCGCCAGGCTGACAGCCTCACTGGTAAATTGCCTGAGGGCAGCAGCAAGCAGATGCGCGGGGCGCCGGCAGGGCCTCTTCTCTCGGCCCTGCAAGCCGATCGGAACGGATTCCCGGGCACCCGTGTAAACCTGGCCGCCTGTGGAGTGACTCCGGAGTCACACCTGGACAAGTGAGACCAGAACTCGGCCCGGGGGGCTCTACTCTGCCCCCAGGGGGTCGATGGACACACAGGCAAACAGACCTGCCGCCCATCCGGGCCAAACCTTGGCGATCGTGTACAAGTTCATAGACAGTCCCTTACCGTCTGGTGGGATAGCACTGTGAGCTGCATCTTGTGCAAGGACAGCTCATTGCTGGGCAGGAGGGAGCTCGGCTCCTTTCTCTCGCCTCCCCTTCTGCCCCGTTGATGGAAGGGATGGAAATTTTCCTTTGGGAACAGGAGTCTCCAAGACAAAGCCGTTGGATTCCTCAGCTGTTCAGCTGATTCCCAATCCTGTAGTTTTTCTATTGCCATGTGTCCACTTGGGTGTGACTCTGGCTCTGTGGAGTCACCGTTCTCCCATCAGCAGCGTTCCACTCACGCCTGACCCTTAGCAATATGCAGCCCACAGCCTGTTGGGCATTTTCTGTATTTCTTCCCTTCCTGGCTAAAATCGTGGCAGAACAAGCTTAAAGTGTTTGAATTGATTCTTGTAGTCAGACCAGGTTCGGAGCTCTGCAGATATCAAATTCTTGAATGTCTTTGAGTGAGTTTGAATCACACACACTCGAGTCCACTGACCCTTTTCAGTTTGTTACACTGTGGAGATACCTTTGGCCTCTGCAACAGCCTCTCAAGCCTCTGCCTGTATGATTTTTAAAGGTTTAGGGGAGCTATTGTTCCCTTTCCTTACACATTATGTTATCTGCAAAAACAAGGAGGATTCCTTGTGGCACCTTAGAGACTAACACATTTATTTGGGCATAAGCTTTCGTGGACGAAGTGGGTTTCAGCCCACGGAAGCTTATGCCCAAATAAATGTGTTAGTCTCTAAGGTGCCACAAGGAATCCTCCTTGTTTTTGCTGATACAGACTAACAAATTACCAGTTTGAAACCAGTCATTATTTTTTCTGGTTATTATGATGTTCCAGGTAAATCTTTTGTAACATAACGTTTTAAGCAAATGTCAGCCGGGCTGTCGGTTACCTCGTCACAACATTTTGTTCTGAATAGGAGATATTTTACGTGGATAAAGAAATGAGGGGGGCTCTTTGTCTTTTCATAGGAAAATGGCACGTTTTATCCTAGCTCTTTGTACAATCATTGGCCCAAACTGCAAAGCCTGTATATAATGGAAATCATTTCAAGCCAGGGGGTGCAGCAGCACCCCTAGTTCCAGCACCTATGTGTACAGTCGCAGCGTGGAGGGTGTAGCCTGGCGGAAAATGAATTGCTGCAGCTGGTCTCCTTAAATCCACAAGGCAAAAGTCCCGTCAGGTCTGCGATGGAGTGGCACCCGCCCGGTTATAAGTGGCTTATTTGCGTTTTTAATAGAATCTGGCACGGGTGTCTACTCATGCCAACAAATCCCGTATACCAATTAATTTGAACCTAATTAGACTAAGTAGTCTCTAAAATTGCTGTTTGCGTTTAGATTTGTTGAAAATCTAATCCGATTTTGGTTTAAATCATTGGTATACAGCTAATTACTACATCCCCACCGATGAATAGCTATGGTGAATCCAAGCACACATGAACCGTGCGCTTTGCCTGGATAGTCGTTTCCCCCCAACCCCTCTTGAAAATGTGTACAAAAACGTAACTTTTTCTTATAATCTGATTTGCATTTGTTCTGAACTGAGTGTTCTGTGTGAAATGCTGATGGTGCAGGACGGTTGGGCACCACAGATACTATCGCTGTTTGGTATGATCATATTACTTATATATGGAGGAGTGAATACTAGTCTGTAAGCATATTTTCAGGGATATTTGTACGAGGTTTTTTTGTTTTTATGTTTTTTTATGACTTCAGCCACGTTCCTGCTCCTTTAGCGGTTGCTGTCTATAAACACCCATGTAGTTGACTGTTATTTAGCGCAATTGTTCCTGGAAAGGGAAATTCAAAATTGCACATGTGAGTACACACAGAAATTAAAATAGTAATTGGCTTTCCACGAGCGTTTGTAGCAGCAAATTGATTGTAAGTGTTATTACACTTATCCAGTCAGTGAACAAAAATGGCAGCATGGTTCTTTTTGTGACACATCTAATCAACACATATCGAATTTTGGATTCTGAATAACAAATTGCAAAATAATTGAGTTTTGTGAAATACATCAAATAATTCTGAATAACAAATACATCTGAGAAAACGACAATCTGTTAACTGACATTTTGCAAATGGGGGGGGAAGGAAAATGTTATCAGATAAATGATTCATCCTTAATTATTTGTTCAACTCTGCTGTCAGTTGTTAAATTGGAATTGTGTGTATTAACTGCCAAAACATGGGGCTGTCTCTGCCATCTGCTCTGATCTCTCCAGAAACGTATTTCTGTGTTTCCAAGATTGCAGTCCGGAATCAGATGGGTGGAAGGAAGAGGCGGTACACTACAAAGTTCCACCCACAAAATTAGCTCCTCCTATGTGAGTCACCAAAATCAGATACTGCTGACTAGGCTGTGTGGCTGTTCAGAATGTGAGCATGTGTTCACTCTGAGCTCTACTGGGATCCTTGATCTTGGCTTCACTAGATGGGGCTTCATTATGTCTATGGACTTTGCTAGGCTCCTTCAGCTTGGGTTTTTCTTAACGGGGTGGGGGGAGGGAATAGGTGGTATCTCCCAAATTTACCCATTGAGATGGCCCTCTCAGTAAATTGTGCAGATCTGTGATCCTCCCTCTCTGTTCCCACATAAGAAATGAAATATTTAACAATGTTGACATTTATACTGTGATCATCACTGGCCTCTGAGTTAAGTCCTGATTGAGATGATTAAGTCAGTTCATATCTCTCTGAGCGATTATTCCAGACTTTCTGCAGATTCACATAGATACCTGTTGCTTGGTTACATTCATGTCCACACTACAAAATTAAATAGGTCAACACACAGCCACTGCAGTAATTAAAGCAATGTTTCATGTCCACACTATGCTCCTTCTGCTGGGGGTGTGCATCCTCACCAGGAGCGCTTCCACCAACTTAACTGTCTGGGGCATTGTGGGGCACTGACAGCTGCAGCCTCCCCCCCCCCACTCTGGGGCTGACAGCTGGAGCACCTCATTCCACCCCGGGGCTGACAGCATGTGCTCGTAGAATATATCCAATTCATTGTCACCTGGTGCATTTGTTGGTGGATATATTTGGATTATTGTATACTTGACGCACCTTGGTTGCAGCCTGGCTGTTATTCTGTTGTTTACTGGCTCCCAAGCCAGCAGGGTCTTCCTATAAGGTTACCCAAAATAATTCCTATAGCTCTTTCATGTGTTCCGCCTCCTGAATTTCAGATTATACCACCATCAGACACCATCTTGCACACCTTGACCATATCGTCTCACTGATGCTAAGTATGTTCAGAGGGTATTTTTTTCATTTCTTATGAAACCTGTGCCAGCTTTTCCATACTATACAAAGTATATACGTTCTATGTGCCTACTCTTGTACAGATCAGAATATGATGTCTTGAGATCTCAGCTTCCTTTTGGCTTTCACCGGGCTCTGTCATACTTGGGTTTTGAGCTCCATCTGCCCCTCCTGTCCTCAGGTTTTGGTTTAACTGAACTGTTTCTATTGCATTAAGGGTTTTACCTGCATGGGGCACAAATCCAACTGCAGAAGCATCCTCTTTTATCTGGGCTTTATCTAGAAGGCCTTTGTTAACTAAACTTTAATTTTTATTCCATTCAGTTTCTTTCACTCAGAAAATAATGTCTCCCACCTCTATTCATGCACTTTGCTGCTTCTCTTTCCATTCTCCTTTCTCCATTTTTCTCCCTCTTTCCGGACTTTGTGTCTTTCCTCTTCTCTCTGCATTTCTTTCCCTGCAGCAACTCCCAATCCTGCCTGTTGGAGCTTCATTCCCACTGGCTCCCCAACTATTCCATCCAAGAAAATGATCAGCAATGAAATGGTCAATGCTGACCTTTAAATGTCATCTTTAGTCTTTAGTTTTAACACATGTTTCGTGGAGTCCAGACCTTTCAGATCCAGGAGGCTGGAAGCACGAGGGAAGGCTTTAAGGCTCCAGCAGCTGCATGGATTGTGTTCATACCTGTGGGATGGGGCCAAAAGAATTGAGCACCAGCAAGAACAGAGATGTGCCATCACCCCATGTTGGATCATGGACTCCCAGTGGGGCCATGATGCCCCAGCAGGGATAAGTCATTTGGTAGGTCCTCTAAGTGCACTGGCAACCTGCATTGGAGCCCTAGTGCGAGAAGCCACTGAATTTAGCAAAGCAAGGACTGACTACATCTTTGTCTCTGTGTTTAATACAATCTCAGCCTTTCTTCCCCATAAATCATGTTTCTTCCTGTCCTTTCTGAAACAGTGGCACCAATGTGAGCCTGTCTTTAGAAACTCTCTTCTAATGTTACCTAAGCAGAACTTGGAAGCTCCTGTCTGCCTATTGGTAGTGCATGAAGATTGTACAGATTCATTCACTTGTGTGTTCTCTCACAATATTTAGAATAAGATGATGCACACAATTTGTCACCAGCAGCCTAATTTGCTAATTCATATGATTGTGCTGGTTGCTTTAATGTCTTGTTTGCAAAGTATTCATGCTGTTTTGCGCTTGAATTATTTTGGCATGTTAGTAAAATTCTAAACATAAACATGGCTCCTCAGAGAAAAATGAAAATATTGATTCAGAAAATATCTTTCACAGTACAACTGTTTGTAAAAACATTACTGCATATTGTCACATGACCAAACTTCTGTGTATTCTTCAGCATTTTAATTTTATTAACCAAAACTGGATATCAAATGCCTACAGTTCATTCTGGGATGTATATCAATAACAAAGTATTTTGTACTATGTTGCAAGAACCGTCTGAGTATCAACTATTAATTAGCAAAACTAGCAGCAGGATGATACTAATACAGATATATGTATCCTTCTATTAAAGAGAATGATAGGAGACACTGGGTATGTCTATGTCTACCCACCCCCCCAGTGTCCAGCCCGAGCCTGAAATCTACAATGCAATTAAACAGCCTCTTAGCCCAAGTCCTGTGAACGCAAGTCAGGTGGCACAGGCCATCCATAGGTTTTTAATTGTAGTGTAGACATACTCACTATGACCCAGCGAATAGGGCAGTGGTGTGGAAATGAAGAAAGCTGGGTTTTATTCTAATCTCTGCCTCTGCTGACACAGTGGCTTTGGGAAGTTATTTAACCTCGCCGAGTCTCAGTTTCCCCAGATAGTGATATTTATCTTCCTTTAAGAGCTACAGATGAAAAGAGCTAAATATTATTATTGAATTAAGACATAATCTTATGTATTTTGCTGTAGTATCAAGGACAAACATTCAGAGAAAGGACAGATCTATAGAAAATAGACATCTCATTTCTGTAAGTGATTTTACAAGGATAAAATGAAAAATATAAAGATTTTCAAAAGTGGGCTATTGATTTTGAGTGCATTTTTTAGATGCTCAGCTGGAAACACCTGAAAGGGGCCTGATTTACAGAGAATTAGCACTTTTTGAAAATCAATCCCTTTAAGGCATTTTCAGGTGATCCCCAAAAACCCGAGGCACACCAAATCACTGGTCACTTTTGACCACCTTAGTTATTGTTTATAGTGAGCAACATTGTATTTTTTAGAAAATACATAGATTTTATAACAAAAATAACACGGTACTTTTACAACCATTTGAAAGCATTTTTCATGCAAATGTAGAGGGCTGGTAAATGATTAGAAAAGACAAGGCCAGCACACTTCCTGCTGCAACACACTTGCTTCTCTGTTTCATTTTGGATGGGAATCGTGCTGTAAGAAAGGGTGAACTGCCAACCTGTGGAAGTTATTTTTTATTCATTGGTGCTGGGAGGCCAGTATTTTGGAGCACAGTTGTGCTTTGTGAAATAAATCATGATTTCCACCCATTTAAAATTATTTTCCAGCAGCTGCCACTGATAGTCTGAGGGTCCATCTCTCCAATCAATTTTCAAGTAGTGCCTCTTGTTTTAAGGGCATAGCAAAATCTTAGGTAAGTGTGTAGCTTCAGGTGAGTAATATACAATATTCCTCATTCCTATAAACATTGCGGTAGGCTGTTTTGAATAGAAAGTGCCCTGGCAGAGCCTGCCTCCAGTCCTATTGGTGTTCTTGAACATACAGCGTCTGCTATTTCTGGCTCTGCTACTGATGAACATGTTGTTCCTTCCATTTCCTCTGCTAATGGTCATCTGCACATTCTGAGGATAATGCAGGGGACCACCCACCCACTCATGCATATTCTGGCACAAGTTATAAAAGGACAAATAGAATGAGGGATATTTACTTAGTTTAACCTTTAATTATAGAGTGGGATTGTGGAAGGGAAATCCCATATAGCAGGCACCAGATTACAATTTGGATAGCTATCTTTTCTCTTCACTCCTGAAAAAGAGAGATATGGGGCAATCAGAACAAGTAAAGATAGCTAAGAAACAAGATGAAAAGATGGGTGACATGCTAAGATCCATAATGGCACTTCAGTAAAGTAAATGGTAGTTAACACAATCATTGCTCAGGCCATCTGAGGCAAGGAGAACGGTTTGGGATTACTATAGGCTTATGTTTTCAAAAATGACTATTGACTTAGGGTGTCTCAATTTTTTGGTGCTCAACTTGAGACATCTTGAAGGATCCAGATTTTTGGAGGGCAAGTTCTCAGCATTTCTAAAAAATCAGGCCCATTTCAGGTATCTCAAGTTGAGCAACCCAAAAATTGAGGCAGCCCAAATTACTAGTCACTTTTGAAAATTCAGCACAGAGTATTTATTTTCAATATAACAAAATAATGAAAATATTATTTGGGAACAGTTAATTCATTGAGGGGTGTGAAGGTACAAGGGATACCATCCCACTGAGGTCAGAGCTGGCTGGCTGATTAGCTCCAACTGCTGCACCTGGGTAAAGACTTGCAGCTTAACTGGCTGATGCTCATAAAAGGAGGAGCAGGAAGTGGTAGAGTGAGCTGCAATATTTGCTGGGAAGAGCTGCTCTAGAAACAAATGAACAGAAGGGAGACTGTGGGAAATCCTATTATCACAAAGGCTCTGAGGTAAGCATCAGGACCTTCTGGGGTGATGAATTTACAGGTGTGAGGGATAGACTTGGGAAAGTTTTGATCTTGTTGTGTTGAGGAGACTTGGGGTGGGCGGGGGGAAGAAAAGAAACCATAACAACTCACTCTGCTGGAAACTGCCTTCCCTGGGCTCTGTAAGAATGTCCCAGGCAGAATTCCCCAGGGAGGGCACTGCTCACCAAGAGCAAGCCTGGGTCTGTCTGGAAGATCTTGCTATAAGACAGGCCCCAACCCTTAGTAAGGGGGAAAAAATCAAGAATAGTTCTTGCTGAACATTATTTAATCACCTAAAGCCCTACCTGATCGTGGAGAAACTATGAATAATCTATCAATTGAAAATTTTGAATAAAACATTGAATGATTTCTTTAGTTCTAATAAAGGAAAAGAATTTGGACTGCAACAGAGAATATCTCTGAATAACTTTTAAGCAGGAAAAAGCTTTACAAAATGTGTTTGTATAACATTATTATTGCCTAATTGGATTATTGTAGTACTCAGAGGCTCCAGTCAGGATCAGAGCCCCATTGTGCTTGATGCAGTACAATCTTATGAAAGGATGCTGTCCTAGCCCAGGAGAGTTTATAATCTCACTAAGAAATGGTCAAGCATCTTTATTGTAACAGTTAGAGTACAAGATTGGGTGTCGGGAAAGATGGGTTCTGTTCCTGCTTCTGACTACTCATTGCTTAACCTTGGCTACTGTGGAACTATTTCCCAAAAAATCATTGTATTTGTTTTCTGAGTGAGTGATTTGTTTGCTTGGAGTTTGATTTGTACCCCCAAGACAGTTCAAGAGCAAATCACTTAGAGATCAATCCAATGCTGACTGAAGTCAATCGGAGTCTTTCCATTGACTTCACTGGGCTTTGTATCAGGCCTGTAGCTCTCTGTTCTTGAATTGCCACCCCTCCTCAGCAAAAACCAGGAGATATTACACATTTTATGTATGGTGTTTTTTTTTTCTTCCTTGTTACTAATTTCTTAACCCATCTATTTCCCCCATTAATAATTATTCCAATACATTTTATAGCATGAGGCCAGGGCCGATGGAAGGATGTTTCGCGCCCTAGGTGAAACTTCCACCTTGTGCGTGCCCCCCCCCCCCCCGGGCCCCCCCCCCGGGGGGCCCCCCCCCGCAGCTCACCCCTGCCCTGCCTCCTCCCTGAGCACGCCGTCACAGCTTCACTTCTCCCACCTCCCAGGCTTGCGGCACCAATCAGCTCAGGCGCCACAAGCCTGGGAGGCGGGAGAAGTGAAGCAGCCATGGAGTGCCCGGGGAGGAGGCAGGGCAGGGGTGAGCTGGGGCGGGGAGTTCCCCTGCTTGCTGCCCCCCCTTGCTGCAGGTGGCCCTCCCCGCGCTCCACTGCCCCAGCTCCCTCCACCTAAATGCCGGTGGTGACTGGGGCAGCTGAAGATCCGGCCGCCACTGTTGCTGCTGAAGAAAATGGTGCCCCCCAAATCCTAGTGCCCTAGGCAACCGCCTAGGTCACCTAAATGGTTGCACTGGCCCTGCATGAGGCATATCTGCCAGCACTCTTGAAAAAACAAAACAGGGGGCACATACTGAATAAAGCCACAAATACCTGGCATCAGTGCTGTAAACAATTCAAAAATCCAGCATCTACATTTCAAATAAACATTGGCTAGGGGATAAGAATAGTTGAAGGGAGATTGCTTGGTCCTTCCTTCCTCTGAAGGAAAGAAATCCCCCCCCCCCTTTTTTTTTTTTTTGGTGGATTAGAGTGAGCAGCTGTGGAAAGCTGACAGCATTTGAGAGGTTTACCCTCGGCTCAGGCCTTTGCTTCAGCCTAGGGCTCCTGGCTCTGTGTATATGTGAACATGAGCACAGCACTTGACAGGGCTTCTTTGATTCTGCTTAAATCAGCCTAAAGCAAGACTTTAGCTCCCACACAGGCGCATAGATTTGGGACTTCCAGCAGGAGGAAGAGGAAAGGGTGCCCTGAACCTGGAAGGATTCAGAAATCAATCTTTAATCTGAGTTACTAGTCAGATCTGCTTCAGTTATGGATGTCTGAAGGGCAGCCATGGGTGAGAGAGAACATGCAGCTATCACCTGCCAAACCTGTAGGTGAGTTGACTGGTCTTCTCAAAATTGCATCAGAGAGGCCAAGGATTGAATGGATGCAGAGACCAAATGGTTAGGTGCACACCATTGAATTGGATAATTCTGCTCTGTAGGCAAAACAGGTATTTGCCTAGGGTAGGTAAGATGTTTAGAGACTAACATATTTTTTTTTTTTTTTTGGAAACACAGGCAAAAAGAGGGGATATTTTCAAGGTTGTCTAGGGCAGCCCTTCATGAGTTCCTTGTTTTTTTTTGTTTTTGTTCCTTCCCCAAGGAAGCAGGTTTTCTTGTGGCGTATTGACAGGCTGTTGGTTTTTTGTCTTTCCTCAGGCCTCATTATCAAACTTGGCTCTATCTCTCACTCACCTGCCGTGTGAATTATTATATTGTGTAGAGTGGTGTAAGGATACTACTGCCAGTCTGTCTTTAGGAGACTCTGGGCTTACAGGAGAGGGGAGGTAATGGATTGGCTGCTATATATACAGGTTGCTGATTGCTAGTTCCATTCCTGTATCTTCGGGCAGGTTATGGCTCTAAATTAATAATCCTGCCCCCTTTTTTACACTACAGCTACAACCCAGTAAGGGAAACTGGTTACAACATGGTTTCAGTGTAGCTGTGTCTCCATAACCAGCTCGAGTCTTGGGCCACACATTTACAAAGCCATTGCTAGGTCCATCTATGCTACATTTGTTTTCTCTGGGTCAGAGACAACTGTAAGTGTGCCCCCTTATTCACTTCTCTTAATTTCAAAGCCACCCTCAGCTTTTGACTCTGCCATGTGTGTTTTTGATTAATAGTGTCAATAGAATTAATCTTTTCTATGTTAACTGCAATTTTTTTGTTACTACTAGGTTTGGAAACCTTTGCTTCCTTATTTGAGTTCTTGGGGTGGAGGCAGGAAAGGAGGATTTCTTCCACAAAGAAATCCTTATGCTCCCCCCCCAACATTTGTTGCATCTTGTCTTATACTGACCTTTGTAATTTCTTCAGGGAAGGGATTGTCTTTGTTCTGTATTTGTACAGTGCCTAACACCTCATGGGGTCATGGTAAAGGTCTGGGGTTCCCATATGCTACTGCAATCCATATAATAATTAATGGCTATCCTGGGCTCTTGGATACCACAGTGATCAACAACCTTAAACTTGGATGGGTAGATGTTAGTGGATTATTGTGCTTCTGAATGCTATATGAAGTCACTGGGTATGACTCTCAGTAAGGACAGCTCTGGCAGCATAAAGAGGTCTTAATATAACTGAGAATTAGGTCCATAATGAAGAGACTACTCCAGTTCTTGAGCAGGAGTAGTGGGGATGCTTCTACCTATGGGAATTGGGAATCTAAAAGGAATAAAAGTTAGTAACAAGCCTATACACAAGTTTCAGTGGCTGGCTATCTAAAGGGGGATGATTCATTATACATATATGCTGGGTGTTCAGGGTGAAAAATTAATCACTTAAAAATTGGGTGGGTGATATAATGCATAGAGCTACCTGGTCCAGGCCTTCAATCTCAATTTTTAAAAAAAGAGATAAAAATGTTACCCTCTATTTTAGAAATGAAGGGATTTCTACCCTTTCAGCCCCAGTTATCAATAGTGACACCTGACCTCTTGCACACTGATTAGTTAGTGTGTTCATCCTCTGATGGACAGCCCATTAAGAGATTTCTAGGATTCTTACACACTGGCCCACACTGGAGATTTGGACACATTTGGAAATATAAGCATCAATATAGAAGAAAATTGCATTGGTCAACATGATGACAATGCTTCAAATGTGAGCGGAAAATATTGTTCTCAAAGTATGGCTGAAGTACGATAGTGTCTGACTAAAGGCCCAATCCAAAATCCACTGAACTCCATGGAAAGACTTCCACTGAGTTCAATGGGCATTGGATTAGGCCCTAAGTACTTCAGACTAGTGATTACTAAATGTGGCGAATCATTACACACAGAGGCAACATGTGTTGGGGGGCATGCAAGGTCATGTGCCTTCCACCTAATTGCTTCTTGGCTTGTACTGAGCATGCTCACACTGACTGAGCGTGCTCATTAACATCTGCTGAAGCCATTGCCCTCACTCTTCTCTCCTCCCTCCCCCCCCCCCCCACTATCTTCAGGTATTGGTCATCTCTGGTTGCACAGAAAAATGTTGTACCATGGGTTTAGTATACATAGTTTGATTCTGATCAAGACAGATACATTTTTCTGTCAGCATTCACTTGCTATTGTGAAAGTTAAACAGTGCTTTTTGGGGGAAGGAAAAAAGTTGCTTACCTTTCTTCAACCAGGTGGTTGGCAAGAGCAGATGCTGCTAGGTTCTTTACCACAGATATGCAGAAATTCAAGAAGTTTTAATCAAATGTAGCCAAGCTGAGTCACTGATTTCTGCAAGATTAGGAACTAACTGGTTAGCTCAAAAAGCTGAGCTATTGGAAAAATGTGCTTATAGTAACATGAGTTATGACAATTTGAGTTAGAACTACTTGTGGATGGGAGTTCTAATATTGCTTTCCATGGGAGTAGGAGCCAGCCCCATGTGAGGAAGGGTTTGTAGGATTGGGCCCTAAGACTGTCCATTTTCTATTGCCAAACAATTTAGGCCAACTTTTGCCTTACTTAAAATTCTTAGTAGTAGTGGCACATGGAATCTAAATTTAATTTTCTGAAATATGAAAAATGTTCACTATTCCTACCTTACTCATCTTTTCTATATTTCATGGTATTGGCTATTTTTTCCAAAATAGTAACTACACAAGAACACTGGATTGTGGTTTTATGTAATCTCTACTGATTCTGAAGTCAGTCAGTCAATATACTTCTTATTTAGATATGACATCACAGGTGATTCTGATGTACAAGTAAACAAAACACAGCCATATTGATTTTCTTCATGAATTTTGAGCTGCATTATTCACAAGGGTGAAATAAGCTTTGTCGGATAGAAAGACCAAAAACAGAAACTGTATTTTAAAACAACTAGAAGAGTGTTTTTAAAACAGAAAACAACAAAATCTCTTCAGAAACACTGTTACAATCATAAGTAGCCAGTTTTTAAAAAGTATAAAGGGAGAAAGTGTAAAAGATACTGATAATGGAAGCTTGGACAAAGTTTGAAATACATAAAGGTTAAGCAGCAAATGGAAAGGGCCAAATATTGAGGGGCACTGAGTGTCTGATGTAAGAATACAAGCACCAAATACAGGTCCTCATCCAAAGAGTTGGACCACTGCTGATAGGATTTCATGATACTACAAAGATAGTTAGCAAAATTCTGCTCACACCTGGATTAATTCCACTAACTTCAATTAAGTGATTATTCCTGAGTGACACCAGTATGACAGAACAGAATGTAGCTTAAAATAAAGTGAGTTTAAAATATTTGTGTTCATATAACAATATTATCAATACTATTATACTTTGTTTACACAATATAAAATCAGAGCACTATGAGAAAATAAACAGCAAACCATACACACCCAACAAAAATAACTTAAGTCCATCTGCAATAGTCACTAACTCCATTTTCAGCATCAGACTAGCAACCATTTAGGAGATACTGGGCAACTTAAGGAAAAGCTATTCTGTATTTCACTTGTTCATATTGCTCAAAAAGACTGTGTCAAGAGTACATTTCTAAAAATCCTGCATTTTTAGCTTCTAGCACTATTATGATACACCTATGTAGACAGGAAAATAATGTTTATAAATTACCAACTAAAAGAAAATTAATGAAAGCTAAAATGAAAGCAATTTGCTTTCAACTCAAGGTATACATGAATCCTCTAGATTTTGTATCTCCAAGTCTCTGCCTGTAATTCATTTGACATCCTTTGTGCTTTCACCAATAATTGTTGTGGCTATCTAGTCATCCTAGACTTGGTGTCCCTTGCTAGAGTATTTTATGTGAAAGAGAATCATTGCTTCTATTCTCCTGACTTTGGCAGTTACTATAGCATCCGCTAAGAAACTTTTTTTTTTTTTTTTTTTCCTGGGTGTCCTGGAAAGAAAGTTCTTGTTGGTCATTTTAGTTTTGCAAATAAAAGAAATTTCATTCTATTTTCATTCTTGACTTCTATATTGGTTATGTGAAAATGATTGTGCAGCCAGCATTACATTCTTCATTACTCAGAGATCCCAGTCCTGGCATCAATGAGTTTTTGGGTCCCAAGGCTTTTCTGAGCAGGCAGTAGGTCTGTTTAATATAAATGGATTCATCTACACTGAACATGTAAGGCCCAATTTTCCTCTTCTTCAGCAGCCAGTGGCAGGCTCAGCAATCTTACATTTTCCCCCATGGATTTGGATCTCTAAAGGCATCAGTCTTTAACAGTTGATCTCATTGTAATGATGTGACCCCAGCTACAGCTTTGTCAAATTTCTTCCTGGGAGCAATACTTCATGTTCAAATTTGCTGTTTATGTCTCACAGTACTCCTGCAGAATCTGTATGACCCACTGTTGATTTATTGCAGGTGCCTCCTGCCAGGAAGACACTTCTTTCTGACCTTTATAAATAAAACAATTTTTAATCAAAGTTTAAGAACATTTGCACTGCACCAATTTGACCACAAATAGGAATATTGTGGATAAGATATAAGTTCACTGGTCAATAATAAAATGTATTCCAGGAAACCAGTGTTAAAAGATCAAAACTGCTAAAGGATTTTTTTTAATGCAAAAGTATAAATCTGTTAAAGATCATACTGAATGCAATTTCTTAAATGGCCACTATTGGGCGCGCTGTGCTACAGATCTTATTTAGACGAAAGTCCCATTATAAACCATGAGAGCTGTGCTCAAGTGAGAGCTGTAAAATCTGATGTAAGGTCAATGTTGACCAAAAACAGGGTTCTGGTGGTAAGCTTTTGTAGAACTAAAGGCCAATACAAATGTATCCATGAAATATTTTTTTAAATACCAGTGGAAGCTCTTTTTAAAAGACTACCGACAAATAGATCGCAAACAAACATTCCTTTGTAACACAAATGTTGCAGCATTGTGCTAGTTAATGAGAACCAACAAGTAACTTTTTTAAAATCCATATTTCATAATCAAAAGTGTATTAGTAACATAGCCAAGGGGATTTGGTTTTTAAAAATGTTTCTATTTAACATGACTGTCACTTTTTAAATACAACCAAGATAGAGAGCATATTCCCGCAAGGAGCATTTAACCTTATGTGCTGTAAAAAGTTTGCTAGGCTAAACATAGAAGTAGACTTAAGCTACTACCAGTGAATATTGTATTACAGAAGAAGGTTTTAATAATGCATTAGGGGCTTTGAAATGTATTCCAATGATATGAAAAACACACATTAAATCTGAAATATTCATTTAAATAAGTGGAGATTAGTAAAAGGGCCAGAGTCTGCAATCCTCTCACACTGAGTCGCATTAGTGATGTGAATCATCCCACTGCTTGTGTGAGCAAGTGCTACTCAATGTGAGTAATGCTTGCAGGATCTGGCTATAAATTAGGATGCATATTGCATCCTTGCTTCCAAAAGAGAGATGTCATATTGATGCCAGCACTTATTGATAGGTCAGCACAGCTTAGACCGTGAATACTTGCTCTTAAAAATAAAATAACACTAAGTGAAGCAACCCTTTGGCCAAGAGGGGATTGGTCTCCATCACAGCTGGAAAGTACAGAGCTATATCTAACTGTTTTCCTTCATTTTCCAGAGAGAAGGTGCCTGATAGTGGGTGCAAAAAACAAAATAAAAAAACCCAGCATCCCCCAAAACAAAATACCCAGTCCCCAGCCACAATACACATATTGTGCTACAGCAGTCTTTTGCTTCTAGGGTTCCCTTTTCCCTCTCAAGTGTTAACCTTTTATTTCTTTATTAAAGAATTTTTCATAGGGATCAAATATTTATTATAGTTTAAAACATTCCTCAATGTAGTTTTCAGATCATGTAGATTCTCTCCACTCCTGCCCCCTCCCTCCTGCTCATACAAGGGGCATTAGAGTTCAAAGAATGAAACAGGACTTAGCAAATCAGAGCAGGAGTGGCTAGGGACATGTGTAAATTAAAGCTATGCAGAATAGCCTTTTTCTCTCCCCTCCCCCCCTTAGGAAGCACAAGTAACAGTGGCTGTGTCACAATATTTAGAACGGAGTACAATTTGGTTTCATATAGTGTCATTAACATAATAGGAATCCCAAAGTTTAAGAAACAACAAATAAACCGCCAGTGATCCAATGGCTGGGTAGGGAAACATGGTAAACTGTAAAAAGCAACAGAGGGTCCTGTGGCACCTTTGAGACTAACAGAAGTACTGGGAGCATAAGCTTTCGTGGGTAAGAACCTCACTTCTTCAGATGCAAGACTTGCATCTGAAGAAGTGAGGTTCTTACCCACAAAAGCTTATGCTCCCAGTACTTCTGTTAGTCTCAAAGGTGCCACAGGACCCTCTGTTGCTTTTTACAGATTCAGACTAACACGGCTACCCCTCTGATACATGGTAAACTGTGATGCACTCAGCAAAAAACACATGCATATGCATGTATGTGTTTAACTTGGGGGCAGGAATACTCAGGAAGACCAGGGCTTTAAAAAGCCTGCTCCTAAGCGACCAGAGGAGCTTGGGAACAGGAGCGGCTAATGGGAGTTTTGCAAGGAAGATTTTTGGGGGGGCCCTAGATACACCTAACATTCTTTAAACTTAAAGCCAAAACTACCCCATGATAAAAACAAAACATCAACAAAGGAACCAGCGGCAGGAGTAAAAAGAGAATGCAGGCAGAAGTCAGCAACAGAGTGGGGGCTATCTAGTTTATTGTCCCTAATGCAGCATGTATGATTACCTGCTGTATGGGCAGGTGGCATATGTGTGCATTCAGTGCAAGGAGCTCTTGGCCCTCAGAAACCCTGTATGGGCTTTGGAGACCAGAGTAGCTGAACTGGAGGAGCTAAGGGAGACAGGGAGGTACATACATGAGACCTCCCAGGACACAGTAGAATGGTCCCACCCCTGGTCTCACTGATTCTGTGTTGTTGAGGAGGATGAGTCTCAGGGAAGGAAAACATTCAACTGGAGCAGAGGGAAACAATCCCATTGTTGGGATCCTCCTTCCAGATGTTGTGATATCCTCAGTGTAAGAGGATACCTCTCTGGGGGAGGGAACTCCAGTTATTAGGAAGAGACAGGTATTAGTAATGGGCAATTCAATCATTAGAAACTTAGATAGTTGGGTTTGTGATGACTGGGAGAACCGCATGGTGACTGGTGCAAAGGTTGCAGATCTCTTGAGACCTCTAGACTTGTGTAGTGCTGGGGAGGAGCTGGTGGTCATGGTACACCTAGGTACCACTGACCTAGGGAAGGATAGGAGTGCGAACCTGGAGGCCAAATTTAGGCTGCCTGGTAAGAGTGAAATCCAGGACCTCCATGGTAACATTTTCTTAAATGCTTCTGGTTCCAGGCACAGGGCCAGTTAGACAGGCAGAACTGCAGGGTCTCAATGCATAGATGAGAGGATAGTGTAGGGAGGAGGGGTTTAGATTTATTAGGAACGGGGGAAACTTTTGGGAAAGGAGGAGTCTATACAGGAAGGATGGGCTCCACCTAAACCAAAATGGAACCAGATTGCTAGCCCTTAAATTTAAAAAGGTCATAGAGCAGTTCTTAAACTAAGGGCTGGGGGAAAGCCAACAGGTGTGGAGGAGTATGTGGTTCTGACAAAGGCATCTTGTAGGGGAGGATCTATTAATGGAGATTCTCTATGTCTTAGTAAAGAGGAGAGAATGAAAGATAAAATATGGGTAGGATCTGATGAGAAACTGTCAAATGAAAGTTCCATTCAATTACATCATGTAATGGCAGACAGTTAAAAAGTGGCAAATTTTTAAAGTGCTTATATACAAATGCTAGATGTCTAAATAATAAGATGGGTGACCTATACTAAATGAGGATATTGATATAATAGGCATCACAGAAACTTGGTGGAATGAGGCTAATCAGTGGGACATTGTAATACCAGAGTACAATGTAGGAGCAGGATTTTATAATTGTACTATGAGAATTAATGTATGATTTGATTTCATCCTGCCAGCCACCCTTTTTGAATAGCAGAAAGGAATGATCCCCTGGGACTATGGAATTCTGTTTCCCATATGCATTACATATTGGGCCCTTTTAGTTCTTTGTTTTAAGGTTTAGTTAGTGTGTCTGTTAAGTAGATTAGAAGAACGTTGAAGGCCTGGGCCTCCATGTGAATTGTTTTGGTTATAAACCCCCCCCCCCCCAAAAAGAGCAAAGTTTAACTTACAATGTGTTTTTGCTCAATATAAAATACTGCTCTTTGTATTCTCAAAGGTCTCTGTAAAAGACTGTTTGAGTGAACGAGGAACGCATGTATCAGGACAAGATAAGGTATGAAGGCCATTGTTAACCAGATAGTCAAGAAAGGAGGAGCAAAGACACTTATAGAGACTTATTGACACCAGAGAACCATCAACGTGCATCCATGATTGAGGAAGGGCAGCTTGATGACCCTGAAGTGGAGGCTGGTACCTTTAAAGACAATTGACTAAATCAATTCTGGGACATGTTGACCCTCTCAGAGGCGTTTTGGAATGTTTACATCAAAAGATAACACCAATTAAGGAGTAACTGGTCATAAACGGACACAGCAAAATCCATAGACTACAACAGAGAAAAAGACTATAAGATCAGGGTGCTTTGCCATGGGACTTTGGGTTCGTCTTGCCAGTACTCCAGGTGCATTGGATCACGACTGACAGAGCCTGGCTCCCCTCTGTGACCAATCTGGCTGGCCACTAGATTGATCCAGACTCTGGACTGGTAACTATAAACATCAACTGGCAGGACTGTGTGCATGGTGGGTGTGTGTGACTGCAAAGCATATGCTAACTGCTGCATTCTTAATAAATGCAGCATGTTGCTTTCTCCCCTATAAAAGATCTCATGTGCTTAGACAAAGCACAACAAAATCTATTGGAAGGACAGAACAGGTCATGCTAGTGCAGGAGTGGCATGAGATGTGGGGGAAAAAACATAGAATCCTATGAATTAAAATCTTCAATGAACCAGCTGTACCATAGAATTTCTATGGATAGTAATTCCATTCTCTAATGAGAATATAGCAGTAGGAATATATTACCAACCATCTGACCAGGATGGTGATAGTGACTGTGAAATGCTCAGGGAGATTAGAGTGTTTTATTTTAATAGCCTATCTAATAATAATGGATTTCAACTATCCCATGACTGGGTACATATCACATCAGGATGGGATACAGAAACAAAGTTTCTTGACCCCTTAAATGACTGCTTCTCCAAGAAGCTAGTCCTGGAACCCTCAAGGGGAGAGGCAATTCTTGATTTAGTCTTAAGTGCAGCGCAGGATCTGGTCCAAGAGATGAATATAGCTGGACCACTTGGTAATAGTGACCATAATATAATTAAACTTAATGTCCCTGTGGTAGGGAAAACATCCCAGCTGCCCAACACTGTAGCATTTAATTTCAGAAAGGGAGACTTCACAAAAATTAGGAAATTAGTTAAACAGAAACTAAAAGGTAGAGTGCCAAAAGTGAAATCTCTGCAAGCTGCATGGAAACTTTTTAAAGACCCCATAATAGAGGCTCAACTTAAATGTATACCCCAAATTAAAAAAACATAAAGAACCAAACAAAAATGCCACTGTGGCTAAACAACAAAGTAAAAGAAGCAGTGAGAGACAAAGGCATCCTTTAAAAAACAGAAGCAAATCCTAGTAAGGAAAATAGAAAGGAGCATAAACTCTGGCAAGTGAAATTAAAAATATAATTAGGATGGCTAAACAAGAATTTGAAGTGCAGTTAGCCAAAGGTTTAAAAAAAAACAAACTACTTTTTGAAAGTACATCAGAAGCAGGAAGCCTGCTAAACCACCAGTATGGCCACAGGATGATTGAGATGCTAACGGAACACTCAAGCACAATAAGGCCATTGCAGAGAAACTAAACAAATTATTTGCATTGGTCTTCATGGCTGAGGATGTGAGGGAGATTCCCAAACATGAGCCATTCTTTTTAGGTGACAAAACTAAGGAACTGTCTCAGATTGAGGTGTCATTACAGGAGATTTTGGAACAAATTGATAAATTCCACCATAAGTCATTAGGACCATATGGTATTCACCCAAGAGTTCTGAAGGAACTCAAATGTGAAATTTCAGAATTACTAACTTTAGTTTGTAACCTATCACTTAAATCCACTTCTGTACTAAATGACTGGAAGATAGCTAATGTGACACCAACTTTTTAAAAGGGCTTCAGAGGTGCTCTTGACAATTACAGGCCAGTAAGCCTGATTTCAGTATTGGGCAAACTGGTTTGAAACTATAGGAAAGAACAAAATTGTCAGACAATATATAGATGAACATAATTTGTTGGGGAAGAGTAAACATGATTTTTATAAAGGGAAATCATGCCTCAACCTATTAGAATTTGAGGGAGCCAACAAGCACATGGACAAGGGGAATCCAGTGGATATAGTATGGATTTAGATTTTCAAAAAGCCTTTGACAAGGTCCCTGTCATAACTATAAAGGGAAGGGTAACAGCTGTCCTGTGTACAGTACTATAAAATCCCTCCTGGCCAGAGACTCCAAAATCCTTTTCCCTGTAAAGGGTTAAGAAGCTCAGGTAACCTGGCTGGCATCTGACCTAAAGGACCAATAAGGGGACAAGATACTTTCAAATCTTGGGGGTGGGGGGGTGGGGGGGTGGGAAGGCTTTTGTTTGTGTTCTTTGTTTGGGAGTGTGTTCGTCTCAGGACTGAGAGGGACCAGACATCAATCCAGGTTCTCCACATCTTTCTAAACAAGTCTCTCCTATTTCAAACTTGTAAGTAAATAGCCAGGCAAGGCGTGTTAGTTTTCCTTTGTTTTCTCAACTTGTAAATGTACCTTCTACTACAGTGTTTATCTTTGTTTGCTGTACTTTGAACCTGAGACTAGAGGGGAGTCCTCTGAGCTCTTTAAGTTTGATTACCCTGTAAGGTTAATTTCCATACTGATTTTACAGAGATGATTTTTACTTTTTTCTTTAATTAAAAGCCTTCTTTTTAAGAACCTGATTGATTTCTCCTTGTTTTAAAATCCAAGGGGTTGGATCTGTATTCACCAGGGACTTGGTGAAGGTTTTTCAAGGCTTCTCAGGGAGGGAATTCATTGAAATGGTGGCAGCGGAACCAGAGCTAAGCTGGTAGTTAAGCTTAGAAGTTTTCATGCAGGCCCCTACATTTGTACCCTAAAGTTCAAAGTGGGGATCCAGCCTTGACAGTCCCTCACCAAAAGCTCTTAAGCAAAGTAAGCTGTCATGGGATAAGAGGGATCGTCCTCTCACCGATTAATAACTGGTTTAAAAGACAGACAACAAAGGGTAGGAATAAATGGTCCGCTCTCAGAATGTAGAGCAGTAAATAGTGGTGTCCCCCAGGGGTCTGTACTGGGACCAGTCCTATTCAACATTCATAAATGATCTGGAAATGGGGGGGGGGGGGGGGGGAAAAGTGAGGTGGCAAAATTTGCAGATGATACAAAACTACTCAAGATAGTTAAGGCCCAAGCAGACAGTGAAAAGCTACAAAAGGATCTCTTAACTGTGTGAGAGGGCAACAAAATGGCAGATGAAATTCAATGTTGATAAATGCAAAGTAATTCAGATTGGAAAACATAATCTCAATTATACATATAAAACGATGGGACTTAAATTAGCTGTTACCACTCAAGAAAGATGTTGGAGTCATTGTGGATAGTTCTCTGAAAACATCCACTCAATGTGCAGCATCAGTCAAAAAAAGTGAACATGATATTGGGTATCATTAAGAAAGGGATTGATAATAAAACAGAAAATATCATATTGCCTCTCTCTATGTATGTCCATTTTACACCCATATCTTGGATACTGTGTGCAGATGTGGTCACTCCATCTCAAAAAACATGTATTGTAATTGAAAAGTTCAGAAAAGGGCAACAAAAATGATCAGAGGTATGGAACAGCTTCCATATGAGGAACAATTAATAAGACTGGGACTTTTCAGCTTGGAAAAGCAACAACTAAGGGTGGATATGATAGAGATCTATAAAATCATGAGTGGTGTGGAGAAAGTAAAATAAGGAAATGTTTACTCTTCCTAACTCAAGAACTGGGATCACTAAATGAAATTAATAGGCAGCATGTTTAAAACAAAAGGACATTTTTTTCCCCCACACAATACAGTCAACCTGTGGAACTCCTTGCCAGAGGATGTTGTGAAGGCCATGACTATAACAGGATTCAAAAAAGAACTAGATAAGTTCATGGAGGATAGGTCCATCAACAGCTATTGGCCAGGATGGGCAAGGATGGTGTACCTAGCCTCTGTTTGCCAGAAGCTGGGAATGGGTGACAGGGGATGGACCACTTGATTACCTGTTCTGTTCATTTCCTCTGGGGCACCTGGCATTGGCCACTGTTGGAAGACCATATACTGTGCTAGATGGACCTTTGGTCTGACTCCATATGGCCATTCTTATGTTGTGGATTGATTGTAATTTTGAAGACAAATGTCAACTATAACAAGGTTATTTCTCTTTAGCAATGGCAAAGCAAGTTCTTCTGGCATCTGTCCCAAATCTAATTCCAGACCTTCTCACAGAAATGAGATTGGGGAGTGAGTGAGTGGCAGCCTGACATGAGAGGTGACTTACTCTATTGAAAATACTGGTAGTGTCGGAGCAGTCAGAAGAGCTCCTATGATTCAGGGAAAGACCAGAAGTTTGTGAGTGTGATGGTCTGGAAAATAAGTGAATTTCAGTGCCTCTTCAGATTGATTGTGAGGGGAGGAAGAGCACAACCATGCACAGATTTGTGCATAGCATGTGGACAGGGAATGTTGCAGGAGAATGTTTAAAGGAGGGTGAAGGAAGTTCTCCCTGGAGCATGCATGTTTGTGTGGGTGTCTCAAAACTTAAAGCATATGTGTGTAATTTCTAAAGTGTGGTGGCATGGGAACTATACTGATGAAAATGCATGTAATGGGAAGGGGATTGCAGTGTGAAGGGTGTCAGGAAAAATACTGTGCAGTGAATGTGTATATGCCTGGTTGGGAGAAAAGGTCCGTTGGAGTTGGGAGCACCAGAAAGGAGTGGCTTGGGGCCAATCAGGGAGGGACAGAAGGAGAAAAGAATAGATGGAAGAAGGAGGCAGAGTGTGAGGGAGCCAAGAAAGATGGCAGAGAGAGCAGGACAGAATGAGGGAATAGTGTTTGGGTTTAAGACTGCTGCTAAATCCTATGCCAAATAAAATTTCATCCTTTGAGGCCCCTGCCTTACTCTTCTCAAAAGTGTTATGGGATCCAGTGCTGTTCAGCCAGAAGTTACCAGCAGAGGTGGGCAGACAGAACCTCAGTTTCATTGCTTAACTGATCATAGCAAAATGTCAGGACTGGGCATAATCCCAAATCATGGTGCAGACTAATGATCAACATTTAAATCCAGCATGCCCCATTTGAAAAGTATAAAGCATTGCAAAATCCAATAGCTAACATTGATACTTTTCCTGTGTATGGAAGCTCCCACAGTAAAATCCTTGGTCTTTCAGCAGACAGGCTGTCTGCATGGGTTGTTCAGCCAACAGCTGAAAGAAGGAAAAAAAAAAAAATGTAGAATAGATCTCTTGCCTTTCAGCATTGTCACTCAACACATTCCTTCACCGCAACTGCTTTTGGGTGTATATACGTTTTCTTTTATCTCAAATGTACTGACCTTTCCTCTCTATAATTCAGACTCTACTGTTGAGTGATACCATCCCTGGACACATGGGCACTTGCACTGGCAGTCACTAAATTATTGCTATTGGAACCAAGTACTTTTGGTGTCATTATCTGGCATGTAAAGATTGGAAGAAATTGCTCCAATGAATGTCATCACTATCCAGTTGTCTTTGTATTCGAAGTCTGCTGACTGCAGTCAGAAAAACATGGTGCAAACTGCTTTTTAATCATGTTAGTACTGCAGAGCCAACATAGGTATGGGAGATTGAGCTGCATTCTCACTGTTTTATAGATATTAAATAGAATAGTTAACTATTAAACTTTAACCCAAGGGAGGGTGTTAGAATATAGGTATTCAGGCCTGCCTGTAAAGGCCTATACTTTAAGAACTTAGGTGTATTTTTATCACTTAGTTAATTATAGAGGTATAAAACAAAGAATCAAAATCATAGTCTGCCTGTGTATGGGCCTTCTCTCACTATGATAGTCTGAGGCCTTGTTCTAGGGTTAAGGCCTTTGGTTAAGTAGCAGGGCCAGCCATAAGCTGGGAAGCCTAGAGTCACATCCCAAACCAGTCACATGGAAATAAGGTGGTATTGGGCTGTTAGGAAGATGATTGTCTCCTGATAGTGCCCATCACCACCAGATAAAGAAACAGATCTTAAGATAGCATCCTGTTTGGCAAGAAATCACTTATCAATGGTTGTGAAACCCTCATTTCTGTATGTTTTCTTTATGGCCTCCACTTTTCTATTGTTAATCTGTCTGATTTTTCTAATTGTTTCTATATGCTGTATAATTTTGCTAGGTATAAGTTAATGAGGGTAGTGGGGATATAATTGGTTAAAGAATTGTTACAATGTTAGGATTGGTTAGTTAAATTTCAATAAAATGATTAAGGTATAGCTGAGAACATTACTATATAAACTGGGGTCAAACAGGAAGGAGGAAAGGGAAATTGGAATCATGCTTGCTAAGGGGGGGGAACAGGAACAGGGATTAGGGAACAGGGACACAAGCAAGGCTCTGCAGTGTCAGAGCTGGGAAGGGGGACACGGGGTGAATGCTCTGTGGCATCAGAGCTGGGAACACTGGGGAACAGACTCTATCGGCATATAGAGATAAGACCGACTGGTGTGAAGGACTTCAGAATATTCTTGCTTGGAAATTAACCCCAATAAACATTGCGTTGTCTGCACTTCAGACTTCTGGTCTTTTGCTTCTTGCTGCCTGCATGACAAGAACCAGGGAAGTGGGAGGGTTGAGGGAAAGCCCTCTAACAGAGGGGTGCTACCCGCCTATCACCCATACTCTCCTATACCAGGAATGTAAAGTTCCAGTATGGGGATTACAGGGCTCCTTACCATATAACCCATAATGCGGGGAAGGCTCTCGTCAGCATATGTCAAAGGAATTGGCTCTTTCTGAATCTTAGCATCATCCCTGTCATGGGGGGGGGCGCGGACAGAGGGTGCAGCAGGTTGGGGACCATGGCATGTGAGGATCACAAGGTCTGACAGCCCATTAAGGCCACAAGGTCTCACCGTATCACATGAGCCCAAGTAGGGTGACCAGACAGCAAGTGTGAAAAATCAGGACAGGGGTGGGGGGGTAATAGGATCCTATATAAGAAAAAGACCCCAAAATCAGGACTGTCCCTATAAAATCGGGACATCTGGTCACCCTAAGCCCAAGGTCTATCACCAAAATCCAAGATCTTTTTACCTTCATTTTATTCTCTTAACCACACTGGAAACCAGCCACATGGGGTGCCAGTGACTAGCTTGGTCCCTCTTCAGCCAGAATCACAATACCTGCCCAATCCATGGCTGCACATGCCATAGCTGTATGTCAGGACCTCTGTCTGACATGTACACCATCATCCCTGAAAACTTCTAGCCAATTGTAACGGATGTCCCTGGGCTGTATCACTAAACCCCCTTTCTCCAGGAATATCTTGATGACCCCCCCCCTTATTTAGTTTCTTTCTAGCATTGTTCACACGGCCTGGGTCTGCTCACAGCCCTTGCCTGTCAGTGAGTCAAAAGTGGCATGAGCTGATCCTACTGCATGTTTCTTCTGGATATGAACAGCTTCAGCCCTGAAGTCCAGCTGAGACCTGGCTGCTCTCATAGGCCCAATACACTATAGAGTGCCTGCAAATCCAAACCTTGCATGTGCTCTAGATAGCTTCTGAAACAAACAAGCACGTTGGGTTAGTTACGTTTTGTCATTTCTTGCCATCTTTTCTTTGGTGCAGACATAAGTCCTGTAGCATCTTGATTTCCAGTGACCTATTGCCTGCACTCGCTGTAGGCCAAAACCCTCTGCAACTGTTGATGTTGCTGCCCCAATCCTGAAAGAATGAGTACCAAATTTACCTGGGTTAAGACTGCAGTAACAGAAGGTTTTTCTCAGCACCATGTTGAATTGGTACCTTGTCAGGAAGCTGCTATCACTGTGTATGAGCAGCAGAACTGGCTGCAGGCCCCAGACTTTTAGTGAGGTTCTTACCACTTTGAGGCATGAGTGCTCATCCGCACATGTCCCCAACACAACATAAGCTGCCCCTGCTTTCCTTCTGGTCTGTTTTTGGGTATCTTGTGTGCAGGCACACTGCTCCTGCAGACAGTTGCACATCTGTTATGTTTAATGCATTCTGGGACCTGTCTGAAGCTGCAATCAGTGCCAGCTCACTCACTCTCCCAAAGCACAAAAAAGGCAACAACAAATGCCACCTTAAATAACATGGCATCCCACCCAGAGCTGCAGCCCAGGCAGAGCCTTTGACATCTCTGTCAGGGTTTCAGTGTTATGGGTAATCTGTTGTCCCTCTGGTGCCCAACCCTCCTGGACCACCCTAAGAATTTCTCACTATAAAATGCCCACATGGGTCTGGGATACCTGCTAAACTGCAGGAGGACAGGCCCACTAGCCAGCCAGAGATAGTGGAGGGAGCCCACCCACAGTTGGTCAAAGGCACCACATATTGAGCCACCTGGTGTGTTGGTATGGGCTACACACAATGAAGCCCTTCCAGTGCCCTAAATTCATGAACTCTGAATGGCTGGCCTGCAGATCCCTGCTGGCCAGTGAGCTGAGTTCCTGGCATCTGATGCCCTGAAATTGAGAGAGCATCAGCAATGCCCTTATCTATTCCCAGGGCATGCACTGTATGGAAAAAGATGTTAAACCGCAGACAGTATAAAAACGAAGACTTTCGTCAGCCTCGTTACCTGAGCAGTCTTAGTCAACTGTCTATTTACAATAAGGACCACAAATTAGTTTCCACATCAGAAATAGACTGAAAGCTCTCCCCAACTAGTAACTGCCACCAGTACAGGAGGGAGAGGGGAAAAAAACAAACAAAAAAAAAAAACCCTCAAGGAAGGCAATGTCCCGGTGATACCCTGAGCTATACACAGCTTTCTAGCCACCTCTATGCACACTACTTACTTTGAAAGAACCCCAACAGCTATACCTTCCAAGGCATCGGATTGTACCTGCAGCTCATTCTTGAGCAACCAGTCTGAAGGCCATGTCCAAGGGGTGCCAGAGACTCCCGGGAGGACATGGGTGTGGGAAGTAGGGGTGCAGCAGATGCTGCAGCACCCTCAGGTTTTATGTGGGGCTGCTGGTTCCATGCCCAGGGCTCCACTCCCCAGCTTGGGTCCTGGGGGCTGGCCCTGCGCCCCATTCCCCAGGGCTGGCTCCACGCCCAGGGCCCTGCTCCCAGCCCTCCACCCAGGACTCTGCTCCCTGGCCCTACACCTGGGGCTCAGGTCCTGGCCATGGTCCCTGCTCTCTAGCCGCTGGACCTGTGCCCCAGCCCCGTTTCTGGGGCTCTGGTCCTGGCCACTGGCTCACCGGCCGCTGGCCCCATGCCCGGCCCCATGCCCAGCCCCACCCCTTGCTCCCAGGACTTTGCTCACGGAGTTCCATACCTGGCCCCCTGCTCCCAGGGCTTCGCTCCTAGGATCCCACACCCAGCCCCATGGCCAGGGCTCTGCTCCTGGCCCCAAAAGTGGGGTCCCAGCTGCTGTCTCCTGGCCCCATGCCCACCCCCTGCTGTAGCCATGGCCTCAGTCCCCTTACTGCTGTCCAGGTCCCCCCTCCTGGAGACACAGCCCTGCTCCCAGCCTCAGCTCGGGGTGGGGTGGGGGTGGCCGCAGACAGGGGTAAGGGGGCTGGCTTTCAGCACCCCATGACTAAAAATGTTCCAGCGCCACTGAGGGGGCTAGCTATTGTCCCTTGGTGAGTGTTTCCCTCCCTTGCTACTGGCACTGTCCACCTTTCTCTTCTGGTCCCTTGAAGTTCTCCTGTTCATTGATATAATACATTTCAAATGCTACCCATCCCCAAGTCCCTTTATTATCAAATCCACTAAGCAGAGAAAGTGGGGGGGATGGACAATTTCCACAGTGCACAGGGCCCCAAAATTCTTTCATCTGGCCCTGTCTCTGAAGTCAGAGGAGCTGTCCAGGACTGCCTTGATGCAGGGGTCATGGATCAGATTGCAACATCAGGGCCATATTCATACCTATATTAATACAGACACCTATATACATAGTTCAATAATAAGAGTTTTATTTTTTTTCCTGAATCGCAAAGTTAGCGTAGCACAAGAGAAATTTTCTGTGAAGAGCTCTGTTCACTTCGATCCAGTGTTTCATTTGTTTTTGTTTTTAAATTAACAACCCCAAACTGAACCAGCTTTGAAATAATTCTGCTTTTACGTTAGAAATCTCTGGTGTCTCTCATCTCATTGAAGTATCACAAGACCGAGCATTTTTATAGTATTAGAATTGGAAATCCTACTGCAATGTTTTCTCTCATGATATGTCACAGATATGCAGTTTGGGAACAGAAAGCTTGCAAGGGTATGTGAGGACATGAAACCCTAATGCACTCAGCTTACAGGGACACACAAAATAACAAAACAACGCCCACCCCCAACCCTGGCTGTCTCAGAATAAAAGTGCAGCCAGAGAGATTTATAAACCAAAGTATGAATACAAACTGTTAGACAAAAACACAATACAGAAGCATAAGCATCTTATTTAAATGCACATATTAAATAAAGCCAGACTGCAATCTATGTCCTCCTCTACTGACTCATTTAACTTGAAGTATTCAGGCAGACTAAATTACCATAAACAGAATACTGATTGCAAACATCTGTTACAAACATCTGTTATAAATGAAAAAACTGTAATAACTAACAACAGGGATTAAAAATTAGACTTAGTGCATAGTCCCAGTGCTGGCCTATTCCAGGGGGAATTTCACACCTTATTAGCTCCTGTAGCTCGCACCACTGCAAGCGGAGTGGTGGGTACTCAGAATGTAGCTGAGAATGGTACAAGTTAATGGAGTAGCTACATGTCTAACTACTCAGTTTACACTTGCAAATGATTGAGCACAAAACCCTGCACAGGAAAAGCTGTTTTTGAAAATGTGGCCCTTACTGTGAAAAGCTTAAGCATGCAGAATTCACGAGGGGTTAATGTGGGTGTCAAGACCACTTCAAGAGAGTTTCCATTGTAATTCAGCTGTTATTAATCAGATCATTATTTTTAGTGCTATCAAAAGTAAATAAATACTAGCATTTCCATACTTTTAGTAAAGCTCTTATTTTATTTTTATGTATCCCAAATAAACTCTGTGTCTGATCCTCAGCTTGTGTAAATTGGGGTAGCTCCATTGACTTCAATGGCAATACGCTGATCTACACCAGCTGAAGATCTGGCCTTGTGTGTTTAAATTCCTTTCTATGTGGCTTGGGCTATATTCTGCTGACATCCATGTGCAATCGGGTTGAAATCAATGGAACTACACCAGTGTAAATGAGGGTGGAATTTGGATTCTATCTCTAGTAAATATGGATTTCACAGAATAAATTATAATCATAACTTGAGGTTCCTTCCTCTGTGCAAAGCAGTATCCAGATCCAGGGCTGAATAAACTTGGAGGCTGAAGGATGAGATACTTGTAATAAAGTGTGATTTGTAAAAGACTGGCTTTTATTTCCTGGTCACTCATATGACAAGGGTTGCAAAAGGTTATAGTCCTGCCACTTGGCTACTATTACAGTATATATTGTAAGAAAATTCCAAGGCTGATGGCGAATGCTTTTAGTCACACATAATATGGTTATTTTTGAATCAACAGGAACTATCCTCAAGTTATTTTTAGTTTATTGACATTTTTAGTATTGAAATTCAGCTGAATAGAGTGGGAAACAGGTGGCATCTGTGTCAAGCAGCATCACAATTCTGAGTCGAGGACCCTGTGACGCTGTATCCCATAAGGCTTTATGGGAATATGACATAACTGGAATATGTTTTGTGCTGCCTGTGCCATGTAACATATCTCTGTAAAGGTTATGGTCTACTATATCTATTTATCCTATTTGTACACATATTTCATTTTCTACTTGAGGTTAAGAATATGGGCTGTATACTTGCTTGCTTTGTGAGGCATTTGGTCAGCTTCTTTAGGAAGGAATTCGCAAGGTTAAGTACCCAATCAGGAAGCACTTGGGGAACAATGCATCTTGGAATGCTCTAATCCACATAAGAAGTCTTCCTGGAGACATACAAGATACCATGTGGACAATGGCTTCTGCCTGTAAAGATGTGAGTCATGCATGGACATGTGACTTGCTCAGGTGACTCCAAAACTCCATCTTGGAGCTGGACTTTGCATAGGAGTGAGGAGGTCTCCACCCACAAGAGAAAGTCTATTTAAATCTATGGGAGACCCCTCCATTTTGTCTTCAGCTGGCTAAAGAGAGAGCCTTTCCATCCTCCAGGATACTTGAAAGAAACTGGAACAAAGGACAGTAACTACAGGGGGTGAGAGTGATTGCTGGACCCGGCTAAAAGGAGATTAGTCATAAAAGGGAGCATTCTGGAACTGGTGAGGATCTTATCTGTATTCAGTTCGATTAGACATAGGTTTGCACATTTTATTTTATTTTGCTTGGTGACTTACTTTGTTCTGTCTGTTACTACTTGGAACCACTTAAATCCTACTTTCTATATTTAATAAAATCACTTTTTACTTATTAATTAAGTCAGAGTATGTATTAATACCTGGGGGAGCAAACAACTGTGCATATCTCTCAATCAGTGTTATAGAGGGCAAACAATTTATGAGTTTACCCTGTACAAGCTTTATGCAGGGTAAAATGGATTTATTTGGGTTTAGACGCCATTGGGAGTTGGGTAGGGTTACCATACGTCCTCTTTTTCCCGGACATGTCCGGCTTTTCGGCAGTCAAACCCCCGTCCGGGGGGAATTGCCAAAAAGCCGAACATGTCCGGGAAAATGGCGGCTCTATTCTTCCCCTACTCTTCGGCTCTGTTTAAGAGCCGGGCTGCCTGAGAGCTACCGGCTTCGGGCAGCCCCCGTGCCTCCGGACCCTGCGCCGCCGGA
>NC_048301.1:49430588-49521599 GCF_013100865.1 Trachemys scripta elegans
GCTTCACGGTTTGCCAGGCAGCCTCCAGACCCTGTGCCCCCGGCTGGGCGCTTCCCTTCCCGGGCTCCAGCTGTGCTGGGGAAGCGCCGGCTGGGGGCGCAGAGTCTGGGGGCTGCCCGGCAAACCCTGAAGCCGGTAGCGCTGGGGCAGCCCTTTCCCCCTGGCTGGGAGTGGGAGGGAGGAGGAGGGGGCGGAGTTAGGGCGGGGGAGGGGCAGAGTTGGGGTGGGGCTACGGGTGGGGAAATGGGCGGGGCCAGGGCCCGTGGAGGGTCCTCTTTTTTTATTTATGAGATATGGTAACCCTAGAGTTGGGCATCTGAGTGTTAAAGACAAGCACACTTCTGCTAGCTGCTTTCAGGTAAACCTGCAGCTTTGGGGCAAGTAATTCAGACCCTGGGTCTTTGTTGGAGCAGATGGGAGTGTCTGGCTCAGCAAGACAGGGTGCTGGAGTCCTGAGCTGGCAGGGAAAAGAGGGATAGAAGTAGTCTTGGCACATCAGGTGGCAGCTCCCAAGAGGGTTTCTGTGATCCAACCCGTCACAGACCCAATCAGAGCAGAGAAATTACAATAACCAGAGCGAATACAGGCATTTGCACATTCACTATATAGTTATTAAGAAGCATCTGAACAGTTATGCAAATACTTTTATTCAGGGCTGGTTTTAGCAAGAGCGGGGCCCGATTCCTGGAGGCGGAGCTTGTCACAAGCCCAGCCCCAGGAATTGGGCTGTGCTCCCGCCGGAGCTCCAGCCGGGGTCGCGGGGCTTGGGTCCAGCCCAGAGCCGCTCGGTGGCTGGAGCTGAGCCGGGGGGGCCGGGCCGGAGCCGAGTCGAGCCAGATCCGCTGGGGCCAGGGGTGCCGGAGTGAGCTGCTCGGCCGGGGCTGGACTGGGCTGCGCCACTCCTCCCTGGATGAAACCTTGTCTACTCTGCTGATTTTCTGAAAACCTTCCACAGTCACTCGGGTACAGCGCCACAAGTGCTACCCATGGAGTGAGTTCTAGCATAGATCATCTTCTGGTGTTTTTATTACAGGTCACTTAGACCTGCTCTAAGCAGTGTTAGCTGACTCTGTGGTAAAAATGATGCTGAAAGAACTACAGTAGCACTACTGTTATGGCATATATACAGAGACGTTAGATAAACAGATAAATACTCTTGCTGGAAGATTGCAATGTAACAATACTTTATTTGTTAGAATTCAGAATAACACATAAGAATCACAAAGCAGAGAGAGAGAAAGCAGGCTGCTCCATAAAAACAGAAAGGTCCAATTCACCCTACCTTTCTCTAGGCTGGCTCAGATGACTCAGATCACATGGCTTCCTCGGAGCCACCTGCAAACAGAACCAGGAAATCCTTCACATTTAAAACGATTGCTTGTCATTTTTAATACCATTTCCAATACACCACAGCACAACTACAGCTGCTAGAGCAACACTGGGGAATTTTTCTAATTTTTTTCAAGGCAAATGCAACCTAACTGCTGAAATCCAATTGTTTTACCCAGACTTTTAGGTAGAAAATAATAGAAAGGTTTCAAATAATGTCTGAACAAAGCAAAAGCCAGTGAAAAGTGGTGAGTTAAGAGAATTACCAGCTTGGTCAAAAAGGAATAGTTCTATGATATTGCCATTGTTATGACACAGTTGCAATGCAAATTATCTCTGTAAAAATAATCTGTCAACACACATACAAAAATGAATAGCCAGCAACCACAGTTATAAAACACTGCAGCTTAAAAAAAGATATCTTTAACAGTGCATTTTTCTGTTTAAACCAGCACCAGACACTGAGTCCAACTAAAATAGTCAGATTTCAACCGTGCTAATTACTTCGGAGAAACTCCGACCTTCATAAAAGCTTCCATAAAGAGCAAGTTTAATAAAAGTATTTATTGTAAAAAGGGATCTCTATTATGTGGTATGGGAATAGCTTTTTTGCTAACTTAATCAGATCCAGTTTTTCTTCTTTTTTTTTAAATTTGTCATAGATAGATTTTAATTTGGGCCTTTATTTAGCTTTATTTTCAATATGATTTAAAAAATATGGGATTAAAGTGTCTTTTTATTTTTTGTAATACATCAGAAAAACACACGGGCAGCTGAAGCAGCATATATATGGGAGCATAAAAGCACTATTCTTAGGGGTAATATGAGTTCCCCTTTGGCAGAACATTTTCTCCCATATAAACAAAATCTCTCTTGTTTGCAGTTCACTGGGATTGAAAGGTTATAGTTACATCCCAGGGGTGGTGATATAGGCAACTTGCAGTACTCAAAAAAAAAGAAGGTTTTGGATTATTTTTAGACACCTAAAAGCCGGCCCCTAGAATACTAGAAGGCCATTAATATCATGACAATTAAACATATACAGTATACTGATGCTGTTCTCACTGCAGGGGACCTGATGACTGCTCCCTCCATCCCCTCTCTCAGACACATGCTTTTCTGTTCAACTCTGCTTTTTCCCATTTCAATATATTTAATCTAGAAGTTTAATTATATAAAATCCACATATATATATATATATAATGCCAAAAATATATAATGCCACAGCATAATTTCGCAGAAGTCAATGGATATTTTGCCCTACATTTTTTTTCTATCGTTTGTTGCACAAGAGAGCTTATTATATGAACTGCATTTTTCTTGTCCCTCCTCCGAGGACTTCTGTACTGGAATGTTGATAGCACATCTGGGCTCAGAAGTCAGTCTGCTGTTGAAAGAACAAGTCTCTAGGGTAGCATTTGCTTTTGTTAAGGCTACATGTAGATTTCTTTCTATACCCTCCCATGGCTTCATATATACTTATATCTATCTCAAAACATTCTTTTTTTTATTTGAAACTTTCTATATTTGAATGCTGGAAATCTGGAAGGATAATTTTTTAAATGAATGAATGAAATTCATGCGGGTGGGTGTTTTAAAGTTATCCATGTATGAGATTAATATGGCTTTAAAAGCAGCTGAAGGTGCTCCCCTCCCTATTTGTACAGGGATAGCTTAAACTATGAACTTTAAAAGATGGAAATATCTGCTGGTTCTCAATGAGGGAGGATCTCTTGCCTATTTGGAAAAAAACTGCCACTAAGAGTTATTTTTTAGTTAAAAGATCATTGTTTTGCATGTGCAGTATGGAATTAAGTTTAGCTATAAAACAGAATAGGATTGGCTATAAACATATAACATGCCCTGCTCAGGTTTCAGAGTGGTAGCCGTGTTACTCTGTATCAGTAAAAGCAACGAGGAGTTCTTGTGGCACCTTAGAGACGAACAAATTTATTTGGGCATAAGCTTTCGTGAGCTATAACCCACTTCATCAAATGCATGGAGTGAAAAAAAGTAGGCAGGTATAAATATACAGCACATGAAAAGATGGGAGTTGCTTTACCAAGTGCAGGGTCAGTGCTAACAAGGCCAATTCACTTAGCGTGGATGTGGCCCATTCCCAACAGTTGACAAGAAGGGGTGAATATCAACAGAGGGAAAATTATCTCTGGACACTCAGTCTCCCTGGACACTCAATAACTGACTTAAAAGTGGCCATTCTTCAACAAAAAAACTTCAAAAACAGACTTCAACGAGAAACTGCAGAACTGGAATTAATTTGCAAACTCGACACCATCAAATTAGGCCTGAATAAAGACTGGGAGTGGCTGGGTCACTGAAAAAAAATAATTTCCCCTCTGCTGCCCCCCCCCCACTTTTGGGGGCTTCTGCCACTCCTCAAGTATACAAGGGCTAGTGAGGAGGTCTGTAGAGTTTTTACAGCAGCTCCCCAGGTCATTACTGTGAGTTTCTGAATGAGATTTATGTGCATCTTTACAGGTGATGGCGGTATGTGATGTAATGTCACACCAAGATATTTCAGGGTGGGATCATGTCTTAACTGCTGACCACAGAAATTCATGTGCAGTTACTCCTACGATGCTGACTTTACAGGTGCTTAATATCAACTTTAACTCCAGTTACTGAAGGTTTTTTGTGTTGGGTATATCTTTAAGTTTTGACTAAGTTTTGTAAGAATGCATCTCACACTTTCGTGTATCCATAGGTTTCAAGAGACATATGTATTGGTCTAGATATCCTTTCAGTATTGATGCGGTATTATCCCACTAATAAAAGTCAGTTAATACTGAAGCTTGGAGACATGGATTTAAACGTACTTAGCTTTACTATGAAAGTTTGCTGCTAGCTGATGCTGACATCTGAAGGCACCCAAGCCACACTGGCCTTGGCAGGGGTCTTAAAAGGTTCATCTACAACATAAGGTTCACATTGCATAGCAGCACCAATGTGGGCCTTTGGAAATCTGCAATGGCCCTAAGACATGTATGATATGGCTGCTGAGATGCAGGCTTTAAGAAGCCAATAAACTGGCAGTGTGCATGTCTTAATGTGCATCTGGCCTGGCTGCTCTTGTGCAGGCCTTAGGTTGTTACTTTGGCTTATTGAGACCTCTGAAGTGCTGCCAGAGAACAGAGAGGTATTGTAATGCCTGCATCATTCCATGCAGGTATGATAATATCGTCATGGGACCAGACAGGTTTCCTGCAATGTCTTATCTAAAATCTCAACCTCCCACCATCCCCCACAAAACCCTAACTTTCAGCTTTCCAAAACCATTAAAGGCACTAGTTCTTTCCAGGGCCATCAGCCTAAAACAAATATGGGGCTGCTTGGCCAAACCTTTTTTGAGCTATTACAAGCCAAAAATATTAGGAAACTTTTCAAGAAATTCAAATACCTCCTTTTTTTTTTTAAAGCACTTCTGTCTCCAAAATGCCTTGTCCAATTTGCTTCAAACTCTTCATAAAAATTCTACCCTGTAATAGGATCACACAGGTGAAAGGTAAGGCAGCTTGATTTAATTTTGGCTTATAATGGAAAACTAGCTTCAGGTGCAACAACCAATGGATGCATTAAATAATCCATCTTCGCTGATGTTTTTAAAGTTTTTCTTATCATTTTGAATAATTCTCCTCATTAGATGAAACTCAGCATGTTTCTCATGTGTGTAATGTAAATATTTGTGAATAAATTGTCTGCACACACATGGAACTGAAATATGGTTGATGAAGTGCGTTTGGATCCTCCAGGCTCAAAGGTGTTATAGAAATATAAAATATTAGTGGTACTCACGTTCTAGAAAATATTGTAATGAAAGTTTTCTAGTATCCTCTATAACACTATAATTGCTTTCTTATTTAAAAAAAATGTGTTTTTTTTTTATTGGCTGCATCCACATGCATGTAGCTATGCCACAAATAATTAGCACAGTCAGGCTAAAATCTACAGTGCATTTGAAGGTGTTCACATAAATAGCTATGGGCCAGATTCCCATACACTTATGCTTGATATGTGGTACCTTATCTTCACAAGTGACCCTCATTGATTTCTAGTGATGTACTGTACTATTCATCCTGAGCAAGGGAATAAAAAAAAATCTGTTCCTATATATAAACCAACCCTCTGCTAACTTGAACCAAGAAAGATTCTGGGCAGTGAATAGGAAAACATGTATTCAAGATTTCAGAATAAATATGTGAACAAATAGCACATTCACATATTATCATTGTTTTTTATTGGCCACAAAATGAAACTTCATAGATGAATCTTCTGAATAGCAGCACTCCTTCCTGTAGAAGCTTCCTTGAAATGACAGGTATCATGCCTTTCTTTCATCAGTGTGTCCTTTGTACTCATCCATTAGCCTGCTCACTGTTATTGCCATTATTGTACACAAAACACAGTATAAGATGGGTGGCACTTGAAGACACAACAGTTACCGTGCAGCTGCTTGTTATGTTATGAATGAGCATAAAACAAAGCCTTCAGTACCATTAGAATCTTCATTTCTCATGTTAGTATTTAACTCCAGTGAACATTAGATTCAAGTCACTCATTTTTGCTATGTCAGTCATGACTGTAGAGTGAGGGACTTGAAGGAGAGGGATCATTTGCAAACAAGGAAAGGGAGAACGTTTTAAATGTAAGGGGTAGCATGAAGGTACAATACCCAGAGTGGAAGAAAGAGATAGGGGTAAAAGGGATTGGGAGGAATTAAGGGACTGAGAGAGGGAGAAAGCTGAGATGAGAGAGGGGGAATATTATGTAGGGTCTTGGAGGTAATGTTGAAGAGCTTGAATAGCATGCAGTAAATAGGAAGCCAGTAAGAGGTTTAAGAGCAAAGAATGAAGAAAATGATGTTAGTGTCAGTGTTTTGGATACACTGACAGATGGAGAAGAAAAGCTGAGAGATGACCAAGAGCCTTAGCAGTGAAGATATTGAGTAAAGGACAGATTCTGGTGATTTTAGAGAGGAAAAAGGGATTCATGAATACCCATGTCTTGCTTAAGATGTCACCAGAATGTAATAAGACCTACCCCAAGAAGGAGTCCTTGTGACCAGGAATGGTTACAAGCCAGAGACATGTTTTGAACTCAATTGGAGTCTACTATAAAGTTGCATTCAGAACACATGGAAATCTTGGTTCCTGTAAGCAGCTTAGAAGAAAGCTACACTTTAATGTAGGAATAGCTCAGCTGAGGGGTAGGGTTTCTAGTCACACAAGACAAACTTGTTGAAATGCAGTTCGAATATGAACTAGTTGGTGGTTTGTTTTAAATGCTAATATGAGGCTTCTGAAAAGATTCTGCCTGTTTAAATAAGGTAATGCATAATTAACTAGGAAGAGGAAGAGCAGCTGGAAAGTGTTTACAGTTGGGTTGAGCTCTTCTTCTCCCAGACTGTAAATGGAATAATTTTGTCTTTAAACCAGACTTTTTGTCTGATGAAAGAGTTCTTGTTCTCTTTAAAGAGATCTTACCTAATCCCATTATATAATTTATTGATTTATATGGCATTAGTCACATGTATTAAATACACTTTATAGTAATGTTGTTGGGTGCCCAAGAACACAACTTTAAATTGTTTAAGCAGCTTTATGAATTCCTTATAGAGCTTTTCAAAACAATATAGGGCAGAGACCTGAAGTTTACAGTCTCATACACTCTATGATCTATGTTTGGTTTTACTATTAAAAGATCCCCCCTGGACTTTATACAACAGAAAATACCATCTCCATTGGCCTCCAACAAGAAGAATGTGTAAGACCATTAAAGACACCAGTGCCAGCTGTTACTGTCAGATTCCAGGAGGCACACTGATAAATGTGCTGTGGAAATACTCCCTACGTAAAGGATTTTGGGAAAAGTTTTCTAGGTTTTCATCATTTTCCAAGTGTCTGATATGGTGGGCAATTGGAGACTTCAATATCCCTACCTATAGTGTACTGGATGTGTGAATTTTGTGATTTGGCTTCCTTGGAAAGGAGTGCATACTAAATATTTAACTGATTCTATTTGAAAGCAGATTTTCTTTATTCCTCAATATGGATGTTAATGATTCATTATATTGTAAACCCCGGGATCACACTTCAACCTTATGTGCTCTTCAGTCACCAAACCCTGTGATCCACCTTTCTTCTTTGCATCTTCCTTTCTCACCCCCTTCTGTTCATTTTTTGGAGGAGCTGCATATGCGCTTCATGTGCTTGTATAAAATCCAATAAAAACTTTTAACCTAAAATAAAAAAAATTACTTCAGTTTCTCAACTTGTTTGAAGATTTTTGCATCCTGTTTTCAATTAAAAAAATATCCATGAGCACTTCTCTGAGTCTTGATAAATGGAGACAGATTCATACACAGTTGCCCTCTCGTTATTAATCCGACCTTTGTTTGCCAAAATGCCAGCGCTTCACCCAACAGCTAGAGGGAAAAACTTGGCAGAGCAATGCTACATTTAAGTGAAATTCTCCCATCATGTTGCCTGGGACCTGGAAAGAAATAATGCTCGAAAGTTTGTAGTATGACACTAAGAAGCTGTTCAACCACAGTATAGACATATTCTACTACAAAAATTAGACACAATTTGGAAAACATATCATGCTACATCAGCTGCCATATCTGTGGTGTCTTCGTGATAGATACAAACTAAGAGTTTACATGATTAATTTGCCAGAATTGAAAAAGTCTGGGTTTCATCATATTCATATCACAACCTGGGCAAATATTGATATTTATATAGAGGAGCAAGGAAGCTAAACTACACACCTGAGGCTCAGGATATCAGGGTTCTGTTTCCAGCTATGAAATTATACAAGAGATGAGCTGCAGCCAGTGGGGCTCTGCAGAGGAGCTTTTTAGGTTGCTTAGCAAGGACAGGGCAGATCCTCAGCTGCTGTAAATTGACTTCAATGGCATGCAGAGTATTTCAACCTTTTGTTGATGTAGTGAATCCCAGCACGACGGGTTAATGTAGCTTTTTGCACAGAATATTCATTTATACAAAACCTAATTTCTAGCAGTGGTTTAGAACTCCGTGTGACCATTAGCTGAAAGCAGCAGCTGGGGAATGTATTATTCTCCTTGAAAGGAAAAAGGCTGCATAATTTAGCCCAGGTTTCTCAGCAAGAACAAGTCCAAGGAATGGTGAAATGAAACTGAATAGAGATCATTGTTGGAAAGAGAGAGACACTGAAAATGGGCTCCTTCCACTTGTGGACAGAAACCGTAGAAGGATCCAAGAAACAATCCTATGTTATTCTGAAGATTAAAGGATTTTTATTAACTGGGACAATTCTGGAAAATCTACCTACCGCACAATTTGTGCCTTCCTTGTTAAGTTTCCCAGGCCAGCAAAAGTTACCCAAAGTTAGTGGATAATTTCAAGTGCGTTTGTGGGGGAAGAGAGGGGGAAATTTAAGACAACAGTAAATAAATTAGAGCTAGATTATAGCCCCCTCTAACCAGCTGTGTAGTGGAGCTGGGGCAGGGGAAAAGGAGGGAGCAAGGGGCATCACACCCTTCTTGTGTGGCTCATATATTTGTGATCCAGGATTGCGGCGCCAGCACTCAGTACTGCACAAGCCCTACTAGTCACAAGAAAGGGAGTAGGGAGAAGGCAGAGCCATGGCTACACCTCCATGCACTTTAACGAGTATGTTGCATCTTTTAAAGGGATGTCATAGATTACCCTCCTCCCTCCCACTGCTCCAGGGAGATGTGGAGGGCATTCTATCTCTCTGGAATATGATGCCCCCCGATACAGCAGTACAGCTCTGAACTACACCCAACACGGGTGCTGTGACTTAGAGAAACAATCTAGCCCTTCTTAGTTATACAACTAGTACTACAACTAGCCAAATTTTCTCAAACTGCCCATAGCAAATGCTACTCATTATAGACAAAGGTTAGTCATTTTGCATGATTCCTACTCCCATGCCATTTAAAAAGAACAATTAATTTGCCATGGAATAAATTCAGTTTACATGCTTTCACAATGAAAAAAATAGCTGAAGAGATTTCACTGAGCCTTTCCAAAAATATTAACCTCTGAATAGAGATAAAGTGTAGGAAATTTCAGCCCCATTGATGAACTTTTCAGAAAGTTGGCTGTTTGAAACAGAAGGTGATAATGGAAGCTGATTTGCAGCCTTAACTAATGTGATGCCTATTAGCAACCATTACAATAACCAGCCAGGCACACCAAGAAGTACAGTTACTGGTGACAGGGCAAAAGCCCGTAGATGGATTTTGTGGCTAGGAGGATTGTGTCATCAAGGAGAGGTTTGACATATTGGGAATGTATTGTTGCTGGAGGGAACTGAAAGGGATATTAATAACTTGAAAAGTGCCATCTAGCATCACTGTCTGTACAGCTGAACCTGGTCACCCAAGCCACCTTTTATTGTACGCAATGTATTAAGTTTGTGATGAAGTACAGCTTGTTGCTAAAACTGACTAGGTTAGCAGGATGTGAGTACGTGTGGGAGAGTGTATTGGAGGTGGTTGTTATTTTATAAAGAGATTTGGGACAGGGGAAAATATTGGAAAGTGCAGGTGATAATGGAATAGTATACAGCTCCTTGGAAATCCTCTAGGTTTGACCTGAAGTTTTCTGGAGGTAGTTATGTAGTTCCGAGGTCTCTGCTTTCTCTTTTGAAAAACCTCTTAGTGGACTGCCTATACCTAAACACTAATAAGGTGTGCATCTCTTGGTGAGTGACATCCCAGGCTGCAGTATACTCTTATGATCTGCCAAGAAAAGCAATAAAGAATTCAACATGTGTTAAGATTTAGGAGCTTCTGATTGGCTGAGCTTATTCAGAATCAGCATGTACATATTTCAGCCAGGCTCCTCTGCTGATTCTTCTTTTTCCGGCTTCACTGTCTGCACAGGGTTAATCTAAAATAACTTTTTAAAATGATATTTTTATTCATTTTCTTCCCCCTTATTGTTATTGTCCTGATTACTGTTGTCTGTTTATGAAGTTAAATCAATCTGGAAAAGCCAGACTGAAGCAGCTACCAGGAACCAGGGGGAAGAGGACAGTGCTTTAACCGGTGATGTTGGAAGACAGTAGTAGCACAGTCTATTTGGAAAAAAAAAAATGGGGAAATTCTGGATTAGAATCTATCCTCATTAATGCCCATGAAGCCACCTTGAAAGCAATGAAATTGCACTGGTCTAAGTCTGGACAGAATTTGGCCCTTAAAATTAACAACCTCACAAATAGGAAATGAAAAAAAGTTAGGTGAGATTTAAAAAACAACAACAACTTGTTCAAAGAAAGTTATACTTTCAGACCAAGATCCTACAAACACTTATGCATTATGTAGTTCCATTGACTTCTGTAGTGCTGCTCTAGCATGCAAAGTTAAGCATACAGGTAAGTGTTTGCTGGATCAGAAAAAAGGTTACCTAGATGTAACCGTTGTTCTTCGAGATATGATTGTAGATGTGTATTCTACTTAGGTGTACGTGCACGCAGTGCATTGGAGCCAGAGAATTTTACCTAGCAGTACCCATGGGGCGGCACTCACACCTTGGAGCCCTAGCCCTTCCCCTGCCCATATAAGGGCAGCACCACACTGAGCCCCTCACACCAAAAATCAGAAATACAGACCTCACTGCAAAAGGGGATGGAAGGTGGATCACAGAATACATGTCTGCATCACATCTCAAAGTTAGAGGTAGGTAACAGTTAGTGGTAGGTAATCATTTTTTCTTCTTCAAGTAGATGCAGCCGTGTATTCTACTGAGAGGATTCATAGGCACTGACTTCTGCTGGCGCTGGAGCGTGCTCGACCCCCCTCGGCCCCCGGCCCTGACCCGACTCTACCCTGCCCCGCCCCCTCCTGCCCCTGCCCCACCCCCATTCACCCCCTTCCCCAAAGTCCGCACCCCAACTCCGCTCCCTCCCTGCCCCTATTCCAACCCCTTCCCCAAATCCCTACCTCGGCTCCACCTCTTCCCTGCCTCCTCCCCAAGTGCGATGCATTTCCGCTCCTCCCCACTCCCTCACGGAACTTGTTACACTGTGAAACAACTGTTTTGTGGTGGTAAGTGCTGAGAGGTAGGTGGAGAAGTGGGAACACGGCGCACTCAGGGGAGGAGGCGGAGGTGAGGTGAGGCGGGGGGGTGAGGAGGGGAGCTTAGCTGTTGGTGGGTTCAAAGCACCCACCAATTTTTCCCTGTGGGTGCTCCAGCCCCAGAGCACCCACAGAGTCGGCACCTATGAGAGGACTCACAGGAAGTATTCAGAGGAGGTGGGGTTAGGGGTCCATTTAAACAGAGACTGCAGGATTGCCTTCCCAAAGTTTTCATCTGACCTGGATGCAGTAGTAATGGCACATTGGTTTGTAAAAGTATGTACAGAGGACCAAGTGGCAGCCCTGCAAATGTCCAATATAGGAATGTCACTTAGAAATACCATCAACATCACCAGGGCTCTCATGGAATTAGCTTGCACCCTTTGAGGAGGTGTAGCCAGGGCTACTTCATATGCTGTCATGATACAGGATATTATCCATCTGGAGACAGTTTGTGAAGAGACTGCTTGACCCTTCATTTGGTCTGCATATGAAACAAACAAACAAACAAGATGAGGAATGGAAAGGTTTGGTCCTATCCAGAAAAAAGATAAACATCACCTGACATACAATTTATGAAGAGATTTACCCTCTGGGATTGAATGCAGCATACAGCTTGGTTCAAGGGAAACTGGGAAACCACTTTGGAGAAAAATCTTAGAGTGTGGCCACAAGGTTACTTTGTCTTTAGAAAATTGCATGTAAGGAGGCTTTGCCATCAAAGTCTGCAACTTATCCACTCTCCTTGCAGACATTATCGCCCCAGGAAGGAAGTTTTCCGTCACAAAAGTGAAAAAGAAGTTGACAGAGGCCCTATACGAGACACTAAGACACTATTAAGGTCCCCACAAAGGAATTGGCTCTTTAACTTGTAGGTGGACACAAGTGACTCTTTTAAGAACCTCAGTGCTTCAGAGTTTGAAAACACTGGATGGGCAGTTGAAATATCAAAATCGCTGCCAAGTGGTCTCTCAATGAACTAAGTGCAAGACCAGAAGACTGAAGTTGTAACAGGTACTCCAAGATGTCTTGAAAGAAAGCTAGTTTTGGTTGGACTTCCCAGGCCAATTAACCATATTCCACTTGGCTGTGAACCACTTCCGCTTGGCTGTGAAAGACAGCAATGCAGTAAAAATCTTAAATGAATCAAACTACCATAGAATCTCAATGGATAAAAATTCCATGCTTGAATAATAAGAGTATAGCAATAGGAATATACTACTGACCAGGATTGTGATGGTGGCTGTGAAATGCTCAAGGAGATTAGAGAGGCTACAGAAATAGAAAACTCAATAATAATGGTGGATTTCAGCTATTCCCATATTGACTGGGTACGTGTCACCTCAGGATGGGATGCAGAGATAAAATTTCTTGACACCATTAATGACTGCTTGTTGGAATGGCTAGTCCTGGAACCCACAAGGGGAGAGGCAATTCTTGATTTAGTCCTAAGTGGCACACAGAATCTGGTTCAAGAGGTGAATATAGCTGAACCACTCTAATAGTGACCATAATGTCATTAAACTTACCATCCTTGTGCAGGGCTGGGGGAGGGGGAAAAATCAAAGAAGCCCATCCCAATAGCATTTAACTTCAACAAGGGGAACTACACAAAAATGAGGAAGCTAGTTAAATGGAAATTAAAAGGAACAGTCACAAGAATGAAATGCCTGCAAGCTGCATGGAAACTTTTAAAATACACCATAGAAGAAGTTCAAATTAAATATAAACCCCAAATAAAAAAATAGTAAGAGGACCAAAAAAAAATAATAATAATAAAGCCATCCTGACTAAACAATAGAATAAGAGAGGTGGTTAGAGGCAAAAAGGTATCATTTAAAATTAGATGTCAAATCCTACCAAGAAAAATAGAAAAGAACAAATTCTGGCAAATCAAGTGTAAAAGTATAATTAGGAAGCTCAAAAAAGAACTTGAAGCGCAATTAGCAAAAGACACAAAAACTAACAGCAACATTTTTTTAAAGAGCATCAGAAGTAGGAAGTCTGCCAAGCAATCAGTGGGGCCACTGGATGATCAAGGTGCTAAAGGAGCACTCAAGTAAGATAAACCATTGTGTTGAAGCTAAATGAATTCTTTGCATCAGTCTTTTCTGCAGAGGATGTGAGGGAGATTCCCACACCAAAGCTATTCTTTTTAGGTGACAATTCTGAGGAACTGTCTCAGCTTGAGGGTCTATAGAGGAGGTTTTGGAACAAATCAATAAAATTAAACAGTAATAAGTCACTAGGACCAGATGGCAATCACCCAAGAGTTCTGAAGGAACTCAGATATGAAATTGCAGAACCAATAATTGTGGCACGTAACCTATCACTTAAATTAATCTCTGTACCAGATGACTGGGGGATATCTAATATAATGCCAATTTTAAAAAAAGGCTCCAGAGGCAATCTTGGCAGGTAAGCCTAATTTTAGTACTAGCAAACAGGTGCAGGGCTGACACCCGGAGCACCGCTGCCCCAGGGCTGACGGTTCTGGCTGTCATCTCCGGGGCAGCAGGCTCTGGCTGTCAGTGCCCCACAATGCCCCACTTAAATCAGCACAAGTGCTCCTGGTGAGAACGTGCACCGCCGACAGAAAGAGCATAGTGTTGACACAAAGAGCAGATTTAATTATTGTGGGGGCTGTAGATCGACCTAACTTAAGTCGACTTAATTTTGTAGTGTAGATGTTGCCTCAGTAAATTCAAAGCAAGGTCTCTCTTATCTCATGTTTCAGCAGTCTTACTGGCTGAATTTCTTTTAGTCAGGATCCCTTTCCCAGTCCAATACTTCCTTTGTTCTTCAGGTGTGGCGGATGCTGTAGGAAAGGGAGGGACCATTTGGGGTGTCTGCTCATCCTTCATTCTCTTCTTCGAGAAGCACCTCCAGCTGAGGTTCAGGAGACAGAAAGTCTGTGAGAACGGGAACCTCAAGCTGTTTCTTTGTCAATAAGTAGATTTTTTGCCAACACTCTTTCCTGCCAAAGACTTTACATTCAATTTGCCACACATATTTTACCAGGACAGTAATGATCAGCAAATTATGAGTTTTCAAATGATAGCTCACAAGGCATACTTTATAGAAAAATTTATCATAATCCTGTGAAAGTGGTGAATGCAGGGGTACAGGCAATCACAAGGGATCAACAAACATGGACAAGGATAATCCAGTGAGCATAATGACAGGTTTCAGAGTAGCAGCCGTGTTAGTCTGTATCCACAGAAAGAAGAACAGGAACAGAACCTAGAATCCTACTTTCAACGTCTGCGACTCAAAGAATATTTCCAACATACCTCTGAACAGCATACTAACCCACAGAATCCTCCCTACCAGCACTACAAAAAAAAAAGGATTCTGCGTGGACTCCTCCGGACGGTCGAAACAACAGACTAGATTTCTACATAGATTGCTTCCGTCACCGTGCAAAGGCTGAAATTGTGGAAAAGCAACATCACTTGCCACATAACCTCAGCAATGCTGAACACAACGCCATTTACAGCCTCAGAAACAACCCTAACATCATAATCAAAAAGGCTGACAATGGAGGTGCTGTCGTCATCATGAATAAATTGGAATATGACCAAGAGGCTGCTAGACAGCTCTCTAACACCACATTCTACAGGCCATTATCCTCTGATCCCACTGAGGATTACCTAAAGAAATTACACCATCTGCTAAAAAAACTCCCTGACAAAGCACAGGAACAAATCTGTACAGACACATGCCTAGAACCCCGACCAGGGGTATTCTATTTGCTACCCAAGATCCATAAACCTGGATATCCTGGACGCCCCATCATCTCAGGCATTGGCACCCTAACATCAGGCTTGTCTGGTTATGTAGACTCTCTCCTCAGACCCTACGCTACCAGCACTCCCAGCTATCTTCGAGACACCACTGACTTCCTGAGGAAACTACAATCCATCGGTGATCTTCCAGAAAACACCATCCTGGCTACTATGGACGTAGAAGCCCTCTACACCAATATTCCACACAAAGATGGACTACAAGCTATTAGGAACAGTATCCCTGATAATGTCACAGCTAACCTGGTGGCTGAACTTTGTGATTTTGTCCTCACCCACAACTATTTCACATTTGGGGACAATATATACCTTCAAGTCAGCGGCACTGCTATGGGTACCCGCATGGCCCCACAATATGCCAACATTTTTATGGCTGACTTAGAACAACGCTTCCTTAGCTCTCGTCCCCTAACGCCCCTACTCTGCTTGCGCTACATTGATGACATCTTCATCATCTGGACCCCTGGAAAAGAAGCCCTTGAGGAATTTCACCATGATTTCAATAATTTCCATCCCACCATCAACCTCAGCCTAGATCAATCCACACAAGCGGTCCATTTCCTGGACACCACTGTGCTAATAAGCGATGGTCACATAAATACCACCCTATACCGGAAACCTACTGACCGCTACACTTACCTACATGCCTCCAGCTTCCATCCAGGACACACCACATGATCCATTGTCTACAGCCAAGCTCTAAGATATAACCGCATTTGCTCTAATCCCTCGGATAGAGACAAGCACCTACAAGATCTCTATCAAGCATTCTTAAAACTACAATACCCACCTGCTGAAGTGAAAAAACAGATTGACAGAGCCAGATGAGTACCCAGAAGTCACCTCCTACAAGACAGGCCCAACAAAGAAAATAACAGAACACCACTAGCTGTCACCTTCAGCCCCCAACTAAAACCTCTCCAGCGCATCATCAGAGATCTACAACCTATCCTGAAAGATGATCCTTTACTCTCACAGATCTTGGGAGACAGACCTGTCCTCACTTACAGACAACCCCCCAACCTAAAGCAAATACTCACCAGCAACCACACATCACTAAACCACTAACCCAGGAACCTATCCTTGTAACAAACCCCGATGCCAACCCTGTCCACATATCTATTCAAGTGACATCATCATAGGACCTAATCACATCAGTCATACCATCAGGGGCTCGTTCACCTGCACATCTACCAATGTGATATATGCCATCATGTGCCAGCAATGCCCCTCTGCCATGTACATTGGCCAAACCGGACAGTCTCTACGCAAAAGAATTAATGGACACAAATCTGACATCAGGAATCAAAATACTCAAAAACCAGTGGGAGAACACTTTAACCTGTCTGGTCATTCAGTGACAGACCTGCGGGTGGCTATATTACAACAGAAAAACTTCAAAAACAGACTCCAATGAGAGACTGCTGAGCTGGAATTGATATGCAAACTAGACACAATCAACTCCAGTTTGAATAAGGACTGGGAATGGCTGAGCCATTACAAACATTGAATCTATCTCCCCTTGTAAGTATGCTCACACTTCTTATCAAACTGTCTGTACTGGACTATCTTGATTATCACTTCAAAAGTTTTTTTTTCTCTTAATTGGCCTCTCAGAGTTGGTAAGACAAATCCCACCTGTTTATGCTCTCTGTATGTGTGTATATATATCTCCTCAATATATGTTCCATTCTATATGCATCCAAAGAAGTGGGCTGTAGTCCACGAAAGCTTAAGCTCTAATAAATTTGTTAGTCTCTAAGGTGCCACAAGTACTCCTGTTCTTCTTCCAGTGAGCATAGTGTACTTAGACTTTCAGAAAGCCTTTGATAACGTCCCTCACCATAGGCTCTTAAGCAATGCAGTCATGGGATAAGAGGGAAGGTCCTCTCATGGATCAACAACTGATTAAAAGACAGGAAACAAAGGGTGGGAATAAATGGTCAGTTTTCAGAATGGCGAGAGGTGAATAGTGGTGTCCCCAGGTATCTGTACAGGGACCAGTCCTGTTCAACATACTCATAAATGATCTGGGAAAAGGGGTAAACAGTGATGTGGCAAAGTTTGCAGACAATAAACAATTACTCAAGATAGTTAAGTTCAAAGCAGACTGCAAAGAGTCACAAAGGTATCTCACAAAACTGGATGACTGGGCAACAAAATGGCAGATGAAATTCATAATTCATTTTTATAAATGCGAGTTAATGCACAGTGGAAAACATAATCCCAACTATACATACAAAATGATGGGATCTACATTAGCTATTGCCACTCCAGAAAAAGATCTTGGAGTCATTGTTGATAGCCCTCTGAAAACATTTGTTCAATGTGCAGCAGCAGTCAAAAAGCTAACAGAATGTTAGGAATCATTAGGAAAGGGATAGTAACAAGACAGTAAGCATCATAATGCCATTATATCAATCCATAGTATGCCCACACCTTGACGACTGCATACAGTTTTGGTCACCCCATCTCAAAAAAGATATATTAGAATTGGAAAAGGTACAGAGAAGAGCAAAAAAAAAGAAAATGATTAGGGGTATGGAACAGCTTTCATATGAGAAGAGATAAAAAAAGATCCGGTCTGTTCAGCTTGGGAAAGAGATGACTAAGGGGTTATGATAGAGGTCTATAACATCATGAATGGTGTTGAGAAAGTGAATAATTGTTACCCCTTCACATAACACAAGAACCAGGGGTCATCCAATGAAATGAATAGGCAGCAGATTTAAAACAAACAAAAGAAACTACGTCTTCACACAATGCACAGTCAACCTTTGGAACTAATTGCCAGAAGATACTGTGAAGACCAAAATAATAATTTGGTTCTAAAAATAATTAGATAAGTTCATGGACGATAGGTCCATCAATGGCTATGATGGTCAGGGATGCAACCCCATGCTCTGGATTCCCTAAGCCTCTGACTGCTAGATGCTGGGACTGGATGACAGGTGATGGATCACTTAGTAATTGCACTGTTCTGTTCATTCTCTCTGAAGCATCTAGCATCAGTCACTGTCAGAAGACAGGATACGGGGCTAAATGGGCCATTGGTCTGATCCAGTATGGCCATTCTTATGAGTAGCCCGCTCTGGTGGAGGGCTTCCTACTATTAAGCAAGATTTGCCTGAGTGCTTGCAAACATCACTTCTCTTCCTCCTTTAACCATGCTACATCCATGCTGTGAGATGCAGAAAACTGAGTGCTGAATGCAAAACCTGACCATGATGCTGAGTGAGGAGGTCAGGATGAAGAGGAAGGGCTATGGGAGGCCAAACAGACAACATGAGGAGGTTGGAGAGCCAACATTGTCTTGGCTATGCTGGAGCAATGAGAAGGAGCTTGGCATGGTTCTATTTCAGCTTGAGAATGACCCATGGGATGATTAGACTTGGGGAAAAAAGCATACTGGAGTGCGGATTCCCAAGTCAGTTGAAAATCATTGGTCAATGAGCCCAGTCTAAGATCTCAGCTGGCATTTCTTGTTATCTCTCGTGGTGAACAGGTCAATCATCAGGATGCCTCAAACTGCAAAAATGGACTACAGGATGCTGGGTTTCACAGACCACTTGTGATCAAGGGAGAAGTTTCTTCTGGGGTGATCCACCATGTGATTGTGGATCCCAGGTAAGTGATCAGCCACAGGGGTAATCTTTTCCCCAATGCAAAACTGCCAGAGCCTGATTGCTCCTGACACAGAACGTTGGAATGTGGTCTCCCTCTCAGTTCATATAGTACATCTCAATGGTATTGTCAGTGAGTATGAGAACCGCTGAGTCCCTGATGTGGTCTTCAAAGGTCTGACAGGCATTGTAGATGGTAGGAAATGCCAAGACATTGATATGCTGAGAAATTTGCTGTTCTGATCACTGGCCTTGAGCTTTTATTGATCCCAAATGCGCTCCCCAAACCCATCGATGACTATAGTCCTGATTGGTGGGGATTGAGTGAAAGGAAGGCCCTGGGCACACGTTGTCTTGAATTGTCCACAACCAGAATGAATCCAGAATTAGTGGGAGGAGTTGGCCAACCTGTCCGAGGGATGATGAATTGGACAATAGATTAACTTCAGCCACCTCTGAAGAAGATACAGGAGCAGCCTGGCATAGTGGACTACCTGTATGCATGCAGCCATGTGGCCTGCCAGCCTCAAGCACTCTCAGGCTGTGATTGAAAGTTGAGACGCAGTTCCACACAGAGGTGGCGAACCACCTGGAATCACTTGGTCAGCAGACATGCTCTCAAACTCGCAGAGAACTGAATTTTGAGTTGGAACCAACACTGACTTTCTGCTGTTTAGGATAAGACCTAGACGATCGAGTAGGTGTAGTGTGAAGCGAACATGAGAGAAGACTTCCTTTCTGGACTTGTCCATCAATAACCAATCATCCAAATATGGGAAGATATCAATTCCCCTCTTCCTGAGGTATGCTGTTACCACAGTCATACACTTGGTAAAAACTCGGGAAGTGGAAGACAGGCCAAAAGGTAGCATGGTGTACTGACACTACTTTGAAAGTTCAGGGCAGCAAACCAGTCACTGTGACTTAAAGCAGGGAGGATGGTTGCTCTGGTGACCATAGAGAATCTCACATATCTGATGTATCTGTTGAGGCCGTGGAGGTCAAGGCTAGGTCTCATCCCTCCCTTAGGCTTGAGGATCAGGAAATACAAGGAGTAGAACCCCTATCTTCAGTGCTGCGGGGGACCTTCTCTGAAGCCCATAGAGCTAGTGAAGATTCAACCTGCTCAAGGAGCAGTGTCTTGTGAGAGGGGGTCCCTGAAGAGAGACAAGGTTGGGGGTGTGGAGGATAGATGGAGAAAACCCAATCTAACAATGCTTAGTATCCAGTTATCTGTGGTAATCAAATTCCAAACACTGTAAAAATGAGCCAGTAGGTTTCTGAACAGAGGGGATGTTACCCTAAGATTTTGACATCAATTATATTACCTACAGATTTGTCTAATTTTAACTAAAGGATAAACAAGGTTGTGACCCGCCCTCAAGGAATTGCCAGAGTATTACCAGGGGGCTTTTCTCTGAACTGCAGAGGGCTCCCCAGAGCAAGCTTGTCTTGCTAACCCTTGGAAGGACATGGATACAACTGTCTGATTAAGGATAGATACACAAGCAGAAATTCTTCAAAAACAAAAGAAATATTTATTTAAAAGAGATAAGAAGTTACAGGAAATTTAGTAAAGGAAGAAAGAGTGCATAGAACATAAGAAAACACAGTAGAATTACATGCAGTAGTACAGCGCAGCAAATAAAAAGACACAGATTACATACAGGAAATACAGTGGTTTCAATGTAACAAGCATATAGAGGTCCTGCATACACAAAAGCTTTTAGTTCTAGTGATACAATCTAACCCTATACTTAACACAATGTAACATATGTGGCCTCTGTACACACACTGCCGCACATTCATAATTTAAAACAATTATTAACACTGATACTTAACATTTAATAGATTGACATCCTGTGAGGACTGATCAGGCTGTCACAGAATGGGTAGGGTAGATCTGACTCACACGCAGGTGTCCAGCTTTATTGACAGGCAAAACCCATATGCTCTTTAACAATAAATAGGAAGAAAAATCAGACTTACACTCCTACAATCAAACTCTCTCTGATTCATCTGTTGGTCCGTCTGCTCTGCTAATGATGATGTTGAGATGGTGAGCATTGTGGCCACTGAGGCTGCGGTCTTCCCAGTTACTGCTGCTGCTGGCTGGGCTGCTTAGGAAGCTGTTGCAGTGGTGACCTTAGAATGCTGCTGCTGCTGCTTCTTGCAGGTAGCTGCTCCTCAGAACCTTCAGTTCTTCTCCTCAGATGTCTTACAGCTCTGCTCTTCTTAAGGATCCCAAACCCACTACAAGTTCAGCCTGCTAGCTGTCAGCCTTATATGCTGGTATCTCTCTCAGGCTCAGCCAGTCAGCTTCCAGCCCCTCCCCTATGATGTCAGACCTATTTTTAGGTAGGAAAGCACCACCTCTGGCGACATCTTGGATTTTAGACGATCATAGAATATCAGGGTTGGAAGGGACCTCAGGAAGTCATCTAGTCCAACCCCCTGCTCAAAGCAGGACCAATCCCCAGACAGATTTTTACCACAGTTCCCTAAATGCCCCCTGAAGGACTGAGCTTACAACCCTGGGTTTAGCAGGCCAAAGCTCAAACCACTGAACTATCCCTCCCTGCTGAGTTATTCCCTATCAGTTAATGGAATTTTCCACTATGCCACTCAGTATCTTTCAGAGATGGAACCTTTCACTACATCATCCCTATATCCGCCATTTTGGTCAGCCCTGTTGCTGTTGGATTTTCTAAATTTAAACTAACATTAATTTCTACTTAATTAGAACCTTAATCTTCAAACTAATTACTGTTTTATGCAAACTAATGTGTCTCAATGATGTCACCACTCTTTTTATGTCCAATTAAGAGAATTGTAATTTTATGATATTTAAACCTCTTCCGAGGTTTTTCTGCAGACTTCAGTCAGGCTGCTGCTGGATATCCTAGAATGTTCAGCATAAAAATCTGTGTGTGTGTGTGTGTGTGTGTGTATATATATATATATAAAAGGAGCCAGATGGTTAAAACCAGAACCAGAGGACCTTCTCCTGTGGTCCTTCCAGGAGCAGTTCCGCTGCTTTACAGAAAAGGGGGACTATCTGAAGAAACACTGCAAGCAGTATTGCTGCTGTTGCTGCTGACCACAGTAGTGGCATCTCTTCATGGCTGGAGTGCATATTCACAAAGAATGGAAAGTAGCTTGGGAGTCTTAAAAGAGTGCAGAGTTTTTTTCTGAAAACAAAACCTATCAAAATTTAAGTCCTCACTGATCTGCTGCATCTCAGGTGCAATGCCCACATTCTGCAGTCTCCTGGTCACAGCTAATGCCATAATTCTGGCTGTGGCATTCACCACAAACAGAGCAGAGTGCAACTAGGTCTTGGCCACCAAACAGTCTTCTACAATGAATGCCTCAAACTCTTCCCTGGAGGCTTCTGGCAACTTGTCCACAAACTTAGACATCGCTGCCCAATTACCAGTCATATTAAGAGAGCGTTGCTTACTGGTTCACAATGTGCATCTGCAGGAAGAGGAGGTATAAATGTTTCTCTCCATCAAGTTCAATCTCTTGGACTCTTTGTCCTTAGGTGTGGATTTATACCTTCCCTGCCATCCTCTGTCATTTGCGACATTTATCACCAGAGAGTTAGGGGCTGGGTGGGAGTAGAAACCCTCAAAACCCTACATGGGAATGAAGTATCGCTTCTCTAAATGCTTTGCAGTAGGAAACAACGAAGCTGGAGTTTTCCAGAGGGCCTGTGCAGGCTCCAAGAGAGCCTAATTTATCCAGAGGGCTACTCTCCTTGGAGCTGATGATTGGAGAATATCCATCAGCTTATGCATCTTCTCCTGCAGGAATTCTTCCTGGATGCCCAAGGTAGTGGCCACATTCCTCGGGAGGTCCTGATATGCCTTAAACTCCTAGGGCATTGAGGGAAGAGGAAGATTCCAGCATGGAAGAGTCATCCAGAGAGGATGAAGAGGTGGTTTGCTGTGCCAATGTTGGGTCCTGTTATTGCACCAGAGGATCTGGTCAGAATAACCCCGTAGGTCCAGAGGAAACAGACTCAGTGATCACTTGCAGTTGAGGTGCTTTGGGAGCTGGAGCCATCATTGGGACCAGTGATCTTGCTCTCGAGCGGGTGAAAGAGCAGGACCTTAGGGACTGAGGAGTGTCCCAAAGATTCCAAGGAAGCCACCGGGCATGTGGGTAAGGCATTGGTGGCCTGTAGGCACTCGGCTAAGACCCTGTGTCCTGACTGCACAACACATGCCAATGGTGATCCAATGGTGCCTATCAAGCTATGATGAGGGGGAGGATGACCCTGACTTGGATCTGGAGGGATCCTTCCAGAGACTCTGAAGCTATTGTTGGTGCCTTAGGATAGGTCCCCTAGAGGCTCAGTCCAGCATTCCAGGAGGTGATAAACTCCAAAAGGGATTACATAAATATAAGTAAGGTACATTGTGATTGTAGTTGCAAACATATTCTGCAAGTTAACATACAGTACATTAATGATGAGAAAAAAGGGAGAGAGAAGTAGCAATGTGAATTATATGAAGCTAAAGAAAGATTCAGCAGCCCCATCTTTTGGATAACTTATAGAAGGCTGAACTTAATTCTATGAAACACTCCATCTCTGTCTTTTCTCTGTAAAGTGTTTTGTGATACTAAGTATGAAGAAGTACCTTAAACCTTAGTTTCTCCTTTGCTGCTGACATATCAGGCACTGCAGGTCTTCCACTCGATTTCTCTTTTCTCCCTCGGGTACCCAGTTCAACGCCTGCTTCCAAACAGTGTACATGTCCCAACTACCTGAGCAGGCTTTCTTTAATGATATTTTATAAAATGTCCTGTTCTGTTAGATCCCTTACTCTCACATTTATTATTTAGTCTTTCTATGAAATGTGTAATATCTTCTTCCAACATCTCTGGTGGGCTTCCAGTCTTCGTTATCCACTGTCATTGGTCAAGTCGCTTCTCCATACAGTAGTGTGCTTAGTACAACCGAGTGGTATAATCGGACCTTTATTTTGGTATGGAGACCTCTGTTTGACCAGATGTTGTTCATCCTTCCAAAAATGTTTGCTTTTCCTAATCTTGTATGAATATCTTTATCTTTACCACCTTCAAATGTCATCACCCTCCCCAGATAGTTGAACTCTTTTGGCTGTTTGATTTCTTTTCCATCCATGTACACCTTTGCATCTGTTGTTCAGTTTCCAACCTTCATCAACTTGGTGTTCTCTGTAGTTACTTTCAATCCAATTTATCCCACTTCCTGCTCTACCTTTGATGTAAGGGCAGTCATTTCATACAATGTCATATTTAGTAAAAGAATTTCATTGACAAAGTCCAGGTGGTGTAACTTGTCTCCACTAACCCATTTTAAGCCATCCATGATATCTTTTGTTGAGAGAGACCTGTTGGAATATTGCTATAAGCCACTGGATACCAGACAAGATAATCAACATAATAAGAAGTTTATATAATGGAAGTGGAAGCACAGTAAGATCAGACATAGGCTTGGGTGAGTGTCTCAATATTGTGAGTGGAGTTAGAAAAAAGTGTGTGTTATCACCAATCCTCTTTTCATTACCAATAGATTGCGTGATGAAGTGGGCAACAAAAGACACCAGAGATGGTGTAAATGGGTTAACAGAGATGAGTTACATGACCTTGACATTGTCGAAGTATGAGGAATTCCGTAAAATAATATTTTAGAATGCTACTTTTAAAATATGCTTTACTTTTTCTTCTCACTTGCTATGGTAAGATAGATGTTCATCTATCCAGAATTACAGGTGATTTTCACCCTTTAAAGCTAACAAAACTAAAATATTTCACCTGGTACTTCATCTTCTTCTCAGGGTAGGCTTATTCTGGAAAATAGGAGTCAAATTAAAAAAAAAACTCCTTTGGGAGAATTTAGGGCTTCAGAAAAAATGATATGATCTCACTGCTTGAACATTTCCTAACTTTTTTGGCTCACCATAACTGCAAAACAGCCCTACATAGACGCTCCAAATGGATTGATTTATTCTGTTGGTCTTGGCAAATACTGGTGACTTTGACTGGTCAATAGTTAAGTAGTTGTTGGTGGAATTATTGAGTTGCTAAAAGCAGTTTCCATGTACTTATGGGCTCGAAGAGCTCACAAACAAGGCCAGTATATCCATCGGTCATATAGTGATGGCTCCCCAAATAAACCCACTTCGATTGCCCCATAGCACTCTTTTTGTGATGAAAAGAGTCAGAGACAAGGAGCCCAGTGAAGATCAGAGGGTCCACCTTGGGGCTCAAGAAGGAGGTTGCTATCTCGGGAGATGGGGTGTGATATGATGAGCAGTTAAATGTATCCTTGAGCAGCCCAATTCTAGTTACACCTAGTGTACATCTACACTACCAACTGTACACTTGCCCATGTGTGGTCTTTTGCCACCCCCCCCCCCATAGTGCATACTGAACCCCCTCAAAGCATGTGTCTCAAGGTGAATAAAGGGAAGCAAGCTAGCATGCCTGTGTGGGTAAGCACATACAAGCATCTGTGGCACAGTCCTGTATCCATGCCAGTGTGCAGCATGGACAGGGGCAAGGGGTGAGTACCAGGTCTCGAGTTTCAATAATCTTCTCCTCACAGTCCCTCAATACACTGAACCCTTATCTTCCAGACCCTTACACAATCTATAAGGGTCTCCCTTCTTGCTGTTTCTACTAGTAGTAGCATGCTACACTGACCACAGCAGAACAACTTCCAGCAGCACACTTTACAGATCACTACAGGTGACAATGGATCCAGTGCCACGAGCAGAAGCTCAGCCTGCTGAGTACACCTGGGTGCTGATCACTGACTGGGAGGCATATACCAACTCCACTATTTCAGCTGTAGCAGCAGGAACATTCGTCTTCACCAGGAAATTTCCGGGAGGCTGAAGCAGGTGGGCATTCAGGGGACCCAGCCCAATGCCAGGAACAGATGAAACACGTGAAGTTCCTGTAACGGAAGGCCAAAAACTCAAACAGTTGGTCCAGGAGAGCTCATCCTATACACCTCTACCCCGATATAACACTGTCCTCAGGAGCCAAAAAATCTTACCGCGTTATAGGTGAAACCACATTATATCGAACTTGCTTTGAGCCGCTGGAGTGCACAGCTCTGCCCCCCCGGAGCACTGCTTTACCGCGTTATAGCCGAATTCGTGTTATAGCGGGTCACGTTATATTGGGGTAGAGGTGTATGCCCCTTCTATGAGGCATTTGATGGCGTGCTGTCAAGGACCTGTAGTGCTGACCCTGTAGTGGGCTCACAATCTCCTTGTAAACCCACCAGGTCTCATGGTCTGACAGGACCCTGAGACAGGTGAGAGAAAGGAGACAGCAGGGACAGCAGAGGACCACCCAGAAGATCCAGAGGACAAGGAGGAGGTTATTCTACACTTCTATCTAGAGATCCGGGTTTCAGAAAACCCTGAGGAGGACCCTGTGCAGAAACAGGAACCTGATAAGTTACAATGCTCCCCTTCTCCCCACCAGTATACCCTCTTGTGGTGCGAAATTCCTGATTTTAAGATGGAGGGCATTTGCAGTAATGTGCCCTTATTTGTTCTCCCTGGATAATCTACCATGCATTGCTCAATGTGTGTGTGAAGTGCAGTTCTGGAGCCACACCATTATCACACACCATCCCCTTATCAAATTCCCCCAACTTCCCCTTCTCCATCCAACCCCTGCTCTGCTGCTCCACCCCAAAAAGGGTGGACAGGGGTAAAAGTCAATTGTTTTATTGACTTCTGGTGAACCACAATTACACGGTCTGCGGCTTGGCTTCCAAAGCTTACTTTTAAACACTTGTTTGAAAGTAAAAATCTGCATGCCCCTGTGTCTGTGTGCATTTCCTGGCCCCCTATCAGGTACCAAAGGTCCCAGGGCCATGTGTCTGGGGGTGTTTGTGAAAGGGTCCCATGTGAGGAAGGGAGCTAAGCTTTAGAAAACTTACAGTTGGTTGTCTCAGGGAAGTTACTTACAGCACTGTTTTGTCCCTTAGCAGTTTACAAACTTTGGCCATGTCTATATGTACAGTGCTGCAATGGTGCAACTGTACCGATATAGCTGCTCCCCTGCAGCATGGCTGGTGAGGACGTTCTATGCTGATGGGAGAGCACAATAAAACCGCCTCCTCAAGTGGCAGAAGCTATGTTGGGGGTGTGGGGGGCGTGGTGAGGTTCTCCTGCAACCAATCGCTGTGCACATAAGCGCTTATGTGGGTGTAACATATGTCGCTTGGGAGGGGCGGGGGAGGGATTTAGTCACACCCCTGAGTGACATAAGTTATGCTGACATAGTCTGTAGTGTAAATATAGCCTAACAGTATCTGTCAATAGTCTCTGCCCTCTCCCTGCAGAGAGCCATGAGGAGTAAGCCAGAGGAGTGGAGAGAGAAGGAGGAAAAACTGTGCAGTGTCCCTCTCCAGCTGTGTTTAGCAAAGGCTTTTAGCGCTTTGCTTGATCTCTGGGAACTTTCCAAAATTAGTGGCTGTCCCTGCTCTCTGGCCTATCCCCACAAAGAAACATGCTGCTGAAGTTGGGAGGTGGGGTAGAATGGGTCCAGTGCCAGTTGTAGAAAATGAAGTGCTGTGTCCCCTTCCAGTTGTCTGAGGCAAAGATTTGTGCTGAGCTGGACTTTCAGGACACCTAAGAAAGTTAGGTCCCTGTCCATTTCACCATCATTAGGCAGGCACAGGGGCAGGATTTTCTGGTGGAGGTAAGAGGGAGAAGCCATGGGTCAGATCTCCTTTTGCATGAAGTCTCCCCATCCTAACAGAATTTAGTCTATTTCCATTTGCATTGCCTTTCAATCCTGCAAGCATATTTCAACAAATTTCTGTTGCAGCAGGAACTCCATGTGGTTTTTGAGGTTCACCAGCAGTGCAAATCTGCTTGGACTAGCTTTATAGCTGACCAAACACCTTCATTCAGCAATGTGTAGAGGTGTTACCATTAGCAGAAACATCTTGCTGTCATAGACTGCCAGATCCCCTCCCTAGGAGTGGAAAGTCACATTTTTTCCCCACTGTGGTACTTTGATAACTCCAAAAGTCAATCAGTCTTAGAGAAAGAAAGTATGAACTGGTAAAACAGCCCCAGGAAGGAATTTTCCCACCTACCCCACTTTCTTGAGACAGTATCAACATTTTAAATTGTTAGCACCACTATTAAATTTTTCTATTATGTGCCTCTACTCCTTCCTCATGGGCTGCAGCATGTTTCAGAGAACCAAGGATGTTGAGCCAATTACTTTTGAACATTCCAGGAATGTATCAAAATTATGGCCTTCTACGCTAAGTTGTATTAGTGGGGGGGTTTCTCAGCTTGTTCCAAAGGCACAAAATATAACGCGCTCTTTCGTTTTGAACTGGTGGGACCTTTCACTCCAAAGAGCAAAACCATGCTTCCAAGAAGGTAGGAGTAGCAGCCCCCAGAGGGCAGGGATAGATTGAGAAGGGTCCTAGAGGAATTGCTTATAGGGATGGACAGGAAAAATCAGGAGCAATTGAGTTCCTCAGTGCAAGGGAGGAGTGGTATCTTCAGGAGGAGGAGAGACTTCTGGGCTGGTTCTTGGAAGTGGAGAAACAGCATAAGGAGACCATTCCATAATGGAAAGGCTTATTGGACTAGTGGCTGACGGTACAATATTTGCCTGCTGAGGAGGCCCCAGAACCACTCCATCAGCTGCCACAGTTTCCATCTCCTCTGACTGCAGCCCTCAGTGCTGTTATTCATCCAAGAACCCCCCTGACCAGCCAGGAGGACAAAGGTGGGAACTCCAGCATGTATATGCCCCCAAACCTCTTGAAGGAGATGTCCCTGTATTTCACCAAGAGCCATTTCCTCCCCATCATTCACTCCTTCTGACAGGGAGGGGAAGGAGATTGGTGCAAAAACATTCAACAGTGGACAGGGTTCTCAGTGTTGATCACTTAATTTTTATTGTTCTGTATTTCAAAATATTTCCTTAAAACATATTCTAAGGACAATTTCACTTTGGACATTTTTAATGATTTATTGATTGCATATCTTACCTTAATTGTTCTTGTAACATTTTCCCCCGAAAGTAGAGTACTTTCTACCTCATTGTCTTAGTAAATTTTATAATTTGTTTAACCGTGTGTCCCCTCCTTCTTCAGTATGGTGACCTGAAGGTGTTTTTAGTTTAAAAATGGGGCCCAAGCTTCCTACCTCATGTAATCGAATGGTGGTGTAAAATGTTGTTGCCATGACAGTGGAAATCTTTTTGAGTCTCCCTGAAGATTCACAAATATTTGAAGTCCAAACGGGAGGGATGGGGAAAGTGGAGTGAATGTTTTCTGTGCTGTAAAAACCACTACTAATTTTCAACTAAACAGATGTCTTACACATAGGCAGTAAAGGGTGAATCAATGTCTTTTTTAATGCCTTTATTGTATATGTTGCAATTAAAACAAACAAAAAAGCCAATCACACAATGTCTACCTGTACTAACTCCCCCCCCAACCTTAAACACTGTCAAGCAGACAAGGGATTAGGGGTTTCTCACAGCTGTGAATAGCACTTGGCACTGACAACAATTGTTGCATTCTAACAAGACCCTCCCAGCAGTCCATCAAAAACATGTTAAAAACATTGAAGTACTCCCTATAACAGAGGTTTCAAAGGAGGTGTGAATTATGTCAGGCACTTAAGGCACCAAAAAAGTTATGCAGGATCACAATGACAACATCTGTTTTCCCAGGTGATGAAAAACACTTCTCGAAATTTTGAAATTAGGGGTTCCATTGAGCAGTGAATTGTGTTATTCAGTTACGTACTTTGAAACCCATTTTTTCACAAAAGAAGTGCAAATGGGGCCTTTGCCCATTCAAAGCAAAATCAGAAACCAGTATGTGAAGTGTGGGGTCCCTATACAGTTATAAATGGGGTAATGGAGATGCAAAATTTAAAAATAGTCATACATAACAATGCCTGAAACAGTTGCCATCATCAGTCCTGCCCCATTACTTTTAAAACATCAATCATGAAGGATTGGCTTACTTTCAGGAGTGAATAGTGAGGACAGAGACATTGAAGCAGGAGTGCAAAACAACACAGCTCTGCAGCAGAAATCCAACCGCAAGTTGCTAACACAATGTACATCCCCTGTAACAGCTGGTTTTAATGTACACATTGTGACATGCAGCAACAGATAATTAACTTAAACTGCAGCACATCAAATGGGAACAAATCTCCAATAAAGCCATGCAGCCCCATAAGTAGGAGGGTATGTGCCTTCATGTACATTTAAAATAGAATGACCAGATGTCCTGATATTATGGGCTTTGTCTTATATAGGCAACTATTAACACGGCCCCATCCTGATTTTTCAAACTTGCTATCTGGTCACCCTAAATTAAAGCAGCTTCACAGAAAGGATATGAAGGTGTCCCTCCTCACAAGCACAAGGCAGATGTCATCCTCTGATGCCTGGCAGTGCCAGGATATGTGCACATATGGCATCTCTCATTTCCTTGGCCTGCTGGGACCTGTATTCATGTGTGTGGGATCTGGCTGGCTACACAGCATTTCCAAACCAGATGTGTCCTGAGCCCACTTGGGATGGCAATACTTTTTTTTTTCACCCCCACAAATGTTGTGCAGTGCACAGCACATGACAATCATATGAACTGCATTTGCCACATTAGCATCCAGCTGGATGTGTATGTAGCCCCAATGAGCCTTCAACCTATCAAACGCACATGCCTCAACCATTCTGAAGATACTTAGTTTTAAATTTAATGCCCTTTTCCCAGGACCATTGATGTTGGGATAGGGTTTTATAAGCCAAAGCAGGAGTGAGAATGCAGGGTTCCCTAAAATAACAATTGTCACAGATACATCATACCAATCAATATTGTTTCTAAGGAATAAGTCCCTTCTTCTCCCCCTTTAAATACTGTTCTGATCTCCTCAGTATCCTAGCATCATGAACCTTTCCAGTGTTCCTCACATTAGTGTACCTGAATCTGCCTCTGTGGTTCAGCAAGCCTTGCAGAATGATGGAATGGTAATCTTTTCTGTTCACATACTCACTTGGCCCTTGTGGTGGGCAAACCATTGGGACATGAGTGCCATCAACAGCTCCTGCACAGTTCAGAAACCTCAATCTCTGAAAACCAGTGATTATGTCTGGAACTTTTCATATGCTAACCACCTATGAGTAAATCACAGTGTTGATTGCCTTAAACACCTGCATTGCCACAGCCCTAAAGTGATTTGTCATGAACCTACAGCTTCCACAGGGCAATAACAACCTGCTTCTGAATCAGTATGGCTTTCGTGAATCAAGTGTCCGACCACTGGAGGGAGAGCCTCACATAGCTTCATGAAGGTCTGTTTCCTCATGTCAAAGTTATGAACCCACTGTTGGTCAACCCAGGTTTCCAAGCCAATGTGATCCCTCCACACTGTGCTTTGGTTCTCCTGCAACAGAAGTGACAGTCAACTAAAGGGCATACCATGTCGTGATCAGGAAGTGCCATTAGTAAATGCATGGTAGCCAAGGAACAGTATCAACACCACATAACAAAATGGTTCCTAGAGCACCCCCCTCCTTATACGTTCTAAGATGTTTGAAAACATGGCTGGCTGGTTGATTATAAATCCCAACTAAAGAATGTTACTAGTCAATCAAATCTATAATATGAATGGGTAAGTATCTTAATACTGAAATCAAAATTATTATTTAATGTCTGGAGCACAACCTCAGAACCAAGTATAAAGCTTACGAATTAAAATATAAGACGGATGTGATGGCTCTCTCCCCCCTTTTCCCCGAACAGAGATATTACAATGCAGACTTTAGTAGAACACTCTTGATAAGATGAAGTTTGACAACTTTTATTTACCAGGAATTGTAGATGACAATCTTAAATCTCTCAGGACTTTTAGACACAGAACACATCTAATAAATATATTTATGAAACAATATTTAGGGCTGTTTAAACCTCAGGAACATTTCTTTCTGGCACTTTCCACATGGACATGGACACACCACACGCTGGCACTCAGTAAAAAGGCTGGGTTATCTCCCAGTTAATAAAAAAAACTAAGCCAAGAAAAGGGGAAAAGGAACAGTAAGGCTTTGGTTACCTTACAGTTGTACAGCTGAACTGATGCAACTGTGCCCCTATAGCGCTGTTAGTGCAGATAAATAAAATAAATAAATTAATGGAGATATCCTCTCTCCTAGAACTGGAAGGGACTTTGAAAGGTCATCGAGTCCAGCCCCCTGCCTTCACTAGCAGGACCAAGTACTGATTTTGCCCCACATCCCTAAGGGGCCCCCTCAAGGATTGAACCATAGCACAACAAAATAAGTTAATATTCATTCATTAGCAAAAGTTGAATAAATTCAGACTTAAGATAAATGTGGTCACCTCCAGTCACATGTTCTTATTCTTATTGCAAACAGGAATTTCAGTAACCCTTTTCGTTTGGAACTGGACTACAGGTCACACAGCTTAACTTCTTAAATCTGTGCTGTCTGCAATGGTGGAAAGGTCAGAAAGACAACCACCCTGTGTCTGGAGGTGGTGTTGGGAGAGAATTACATGTGGAGGAGGCTGATCAGGGAGGCAATAATGTGAAAAGTCGGCAAGGGAGTGAGCAGTTTGTGTGATTGAACTGTTCACTTGCCTGTGTTCTAGTGTTTGGGTTTATAAGTGTAACCTTAACTTTTAATTTTATGGCATCCTAATATTTGTAGGTTTTGAGAAAAGTGAAAAGCTCTTAGATATTCTTCCCTTAATTCCAGCTTCATTCAGGTTTTATTTATATATATATATATTTTGCCTGTGAATCTATTTATTTATTTTCCTACAAAAGTTGTGGTTAAGCCTCCCGCCCCCAATATTGGTAACAAAACAGTTTGCTCTCTGAGCACTCACAAACACCACACTTCATCCTGGAGATGTATGATTCAGGTAGTGGCCCCCACATGATCTAAATACAGTGGAGCCCATTTATATGTACACTAGCAAGTGTGCATAAGCTTACCCAGTGAAATGTACTGCCAATTCCTCTAATGTGGAGCAGAGACTCTTGGCTCCACAACAAATAAGATGATCGCTTTTCCAAACAACATTAAAAAACCCCAAATAAACAAAAGGGATACTGTGATGTCTCAAACCAGTATAAAAACCTTTTTTTGTGTATGTTTACAACATGTATTCAAAGGGAGAGAGCCTATTTTAAAAGGCTATTGCCACAATCGATAGTTTCTGTTAGTAAATTTCATGTTATAAATTTGTTCAAGATTCTCCTGATAGATCAAGTCAAAATATTCTGTGGTATGGCTGTTGTTACTAGCATATCTACTCCCTGAAATCAGGTGAACTCCTCCTAGAAGGATACCTGTGATTACAGCAGAGTGGTGACTCATAAGATAACAAATGTATATTATTTTTTAAATAGACATTGCATTAGTTTTTTAGGATTATTATTTTATTCTGCTTCTGCTTTTGTACTGTGATTTGAAGGATTTCCTCCTTGTTTTAAACTGTGGTGGATACATTTTTGATGAGTGCTAACTGAAGATTTGTAAATGAGAAATTAAATCCATGAGAAAAAAAAAGTTAACTAGAGAACAAGCTGAGAGGGAAGGAATTAGGGCAGAAAATGGGAATGTGGTGGGGTCACCTGCCTAGAGCAAATTTATAAGCAAAGGGTGGACACCCTCAGTACTAACAGAGGCTTTGTTTTAACCTGCTTTATTTTATTTAATTTCCTAGAAGTCAGAAAATAAAGGTAACCAAATTAGGTGCAAAAGCTACAGCAGCAGATTATGAGTAATAAGTGTATACATGGGGTAATGGTGTTTTGTTTTTTTAAAACACTAGATTCTCTCTGGGATTTAATTAGCTTCCTTTCCACCACTGTGGTCTTCTACATATTTTCCCGTATGACCTGAAGACCAACAGCAGCCATCCTGTTACCATGGGCTGGGATTTTTAAAGGGGCCTAAAAGATTTAAAATCTTGCCTCAAAGGCATTATCTCTGCATAGAAGTTGCCCCTGTTTAACTCAATTGATTTCTAAACTGATGTAGTTAAACCAGTGCAAACCCTTCACGTGGACACTCAAATTGTTATGAGAGTGACTTATACTTTGCCTGTGGGCCAGATGATGGATAATGGGATTTTGAGCCCCTTTTTTCCTGGGCTATTTCTTTTACCCAGCACAAAGGGGCCAGAGTGAGGGTCAACATCTCACCCTGTGCACCCACATTACATGAAGTGGGATTTTTAAAGGTACTTAGTATTGGCTTATGGGCTTGTCTACATAGAGAGTTACAGCACAGCAAGCCAAGATGTGAATCGACAGCACACCAGCTTGCTGTGCACTAACATCCTGTGTGGACACTGCTACAGCTCACTGAGACTTACTGGGTACAGCTTAGCATACTACGCTTTCAAGTACAGGACGCTAAGATGCACTTTGGGACTTTCACTGAGCTGTAGCATGGGATGTTACTGCAGGGCAAGCTGGTGGACTATAGATTCACACCCCAGTTTGCTGCTTAGTAACCCAATGTATAACTATAACAATTCTGCTTCCATTGAACTAAAACTCCACATTTAGCAACTGAAAAATAATTGGAAATTCATCTACAGAACAAGAACAAGAATATCCAGAGTAGTAAATGCTTAAAAAAAAGGGAATTGTTATAGGGAGGGTTTATAAAACCTTCATGCTTCAAGAATTAATCCAGTTACTAACTATTATGGGTTAGCAGGAATCTTGTTTTAGGGGCAGGTTATCCCTGCTGCGAAATTTCTTATGCCTTCCTCCAAAGCATCATGTACTGGCTACTGGAGCCAGGCTACTGGACTAGATGAGTCACTGATCTGATTGAATATGGCAGTTCCTATTTCCAATGTTTCATTAACTTCAATTGGAGCAGAAGTGAGCCAATGATGAGCATTTTTAAAAATTCCACCCATAATATCCAATGTATGCATAGATACACACATTGTTTTATTAAACCAACCAAGCCATCTGCAAATGCATAGCTTTGAGTTTTCCTTGCAAACCTTTAGAACACCGTGAAACTGCATGACTGAGTGATGATGAAAAGAAATGCAAAGCAGACATGAGATTTACACAGCTTTAAAGATGTTACATTAATAAGATTAGTAGGCCAAAAATGTAACCTGCTTTGACTGCGGAACCATCTGTAAAACCATCACTGTAGGTGTCAGTCTTTGAGTTGTTTTGATAATTATTCCCAATAGTATGAATATATATTAAAAGGTTCAAGATTTTAAAAAATTGGTGCACTTGTTAATATACTTTATATGTTGCTAAAATTTATGATTAGACTTGGAATGAAATGACTTTCTGAAAGGGAGGGATCAGCTTATGTTGTATTTTATATTGATACACATGGTAAATATTATCAAAGTCAATATATATGCTGAAATTTTTATTTTCAGGATTTTTTGGCTAAATCTATTTGTCTAATTCATAATTTTCAGAACCTTTAAGTTTAGATTTTGCTACACTTGAATTAAAGGAATAGTGTTCCTGTAGTCGTTAAGAAACCTGCAGTATTGTTTTCAGGATTTCACACAAGACGCTAAATGTCTTCAAAAACACCGCTGGAATTCCAGGATAGGATTTTTCAGCAAGGCTCGGTATTTGGACATGTTTATCACTGTGACACAATTGGGTACTTTCACTCTCACTCTGAAGAACTAGATCCACTGGGCCAACAGCAGAATAAGCTTGAAAGGGCTCTTTTACCAGGAAAAAAACCCCTGCACCTCTAGTCTTAAGCAATTTTTAGTAACTAGATACCTGCATTTTAAATATTACACAGAGCATACATTTGAATATTTATAAACCAGCTGCTGCTTAGCCTGCGTTGAGATGCCAAATAAGTTGTTTGCTTTCACCCTGCAAAAACACTAGTTGTGCAGAAGCACTAGGGAATAAAAATCCTCTTCCTTTCCCTTCATTTTGAGCCGTGATGAGTCACAAATGAGTGGAAACACTTCAGCTCTGCTGCATGGCGAGCAGGACAGGATGTGGAGAAACTGCCCATGAGGTCTTGGCAGCGCTGCAGTTTGAATGGCCTAGGGTCTCTGAACTGAATGGTGCTACTGCCCACGTGTAAGGTGTGGGGGGAGGAGGAAGATGCTGCAGATCCTTCTACAGACTGTGGCCATTACTACAATCCATAAACTGGCCATACAAGTGCCCGGTGGCCTGGAGCCAGATTGAGCAGACCCCATCTGTATTTCCCCCAGGCAAAGCCCATTTGTTCAGGCTTCATGTAGGAATGAAGTTAATCCAATGGCTTCATTTAACAGACACAGATAAAGCAGATTTCTGCATTATGGACCATGCCACTGCATCAGTACAGGCCAGTTTAAAATGAATTCTATCGAGAGGTCACCTACAGTTCACATCATCATCATTCATCTCATGAAAGCAAGTCCTACAGGAAGCCCATTCAGACACCTGATTGTTGTGAAAATATTTTCATAAAGCAAAAGCTTTTATTCTGCGTCCTAGCAATGTTGGTTTTGAATTTAAGTGAAATACATTAGTTCACTAAGGCTACAGACCAATGTATGAAAAACAGATAAGGCTATCTGTTCAGTCTGTTGAAATGAAGCATGTTTTGCTTTCGGTGGTTACCTTGTTTTTCCTTTAACAAAAAAGTCTTCAGCTACATAGTTTAACATCTGAAGTATATTTAAAAAATGATAATTTAACCAGTGTAGCCAAAATAGCTCTGTTCTGAAACAATTCACAACATGTTCTTTAAAGCAGAACACCTAGCTCCTAAGCTGTTCAATGGCATTTCAAAACATCTGCTGAAAAACAAGTCTATAGTAGATGCATTGTTCTAGGATGAGGGTATGGGGTTTTTTCCTTCTTTTTTAAAAATCTTTTTAAATAGCCTGTGCTTAATTCCAGGAGAACAGGGTCTTTTTCTCGTACCATAGGAGAAAGGTTCCCCCGTGAAGGATATTGTAATTTTAGTGACACATCAGTCATTTACCTGCTGTTTGTGGCAACAATGGCAAACTCTACTGTGGCTACACAACTAGATTATCTGCATGCAAAATGCTAGGGAAAAAAACTCACTGCAACAGAAATTCAAACGAACTAATATGGGAATACATTTCCTCATCCATTATTTTTATTTCCTTCAGCATCTGAAAACTCTAATAATCTCTATCCCAATTCTCACTCCTTCATTTCTGCCTGTGTCTAATATTGTCTCTTCATTCCAAGCCACATTGCCTCTCATACTAATATGCTGCTTCCCCACCCACCCCCACCAGCGGGGCACAAATTGGCTGTTCAGCAGCAGAGAAGGTAGCTCAATTAATTAGCCTGTGAAACCTCTTTGATTATTATTTGGAGGAGAATATGAATCAGTCATCATCATCATCATGATTGATCATGGCCCTTGTGCGTGTATCATGGACCTCAAAGGCCAAGCCAGCAATGCCTGCAAAAGGTGGAGGTTTTTAGGAAAACTTAATGACAAACTTTCGACCCAAGCAGTTGGTTTACACTTTCAATATAAATTACTGTATCTTTGCAATGATAGGGCTAAGAGTTTACTTGTCCAAAAATGAAAACTGAGATTAGCTTTGACATTTATCGAGTTCTCACAATGAGAGGGGTCCTCTGGAGAGGGGTAAGCTAATGCTGAAGAAGTCTCATATGACTCTGAAAATAGTATATTGACTGTAAACGATCCAGGTATACAGCCTGGTTACAACAGTATCTGCTGCAGTCCAAACCTGGAGACCGGGCAGTGTGTGCAAACTGGAAATTAGACATTGCTGCTGCTGCCAAATGCTCATTGGACTGTTTTATTCAGATCATACTTGGGAAATAAAAAAATTAAAAAAATGAATTATGCAAAATGCTTTCTTCAATTAACCAACTCATAGAAATTACATTTTGCTTTAAGTATCATAATATCCAACTACCAATCAAGGTTACCAGCAATAACAAGTAAATGATTACACACCAAACAGCACCAAATGTTTCAAGCTTCATTGTTATTATTATATACATTTTATAAGTGTTCCTGCATTTAACCAGCAACTAAAAGCAACTGACATGTGGACTTTTACGTTTAGACTTGTTCAGTCCTTCAAGACATCATGTGTGCAAACACTAAGTGAAACAGCTTTTAGTAAGATGTCTCTCCAGTGAGAAACATGACCACACATAAAATATTTACATCTCTAAGAACCAAGTCCAGCTACAGAGACTCTGTGATGGGGGTGTATGAAGCATTCATTACCCCACGGCTGGAAACCCCACTGCTTTGGTGCATCCCATCCCACGCAACATCCCTTTGCGAAGGGCAGTGAGTTTTGAACATCTTGGGTTGCCTAGAAAAGTCTTTCTGGGTGAATTGATGATGGAACCAGCGAGATTTGGTCCTCCAGAGGCTGGAGGAAGGCCTAATAAAAAGGACTGGCTGCTTTTAGCAAATGGCAGTTCCTGAGTGAAGCCAGGAAAGGGAGGAATATTCCTCCCTCTACCATAACCCAAAAAGCCAGGCCCAACCCGGTTCTATTGCTGACAACAGTTGTGTTTAGGTCATGGAGAGATAGGCATAGGCTGGACTATTGGAACAGGTGAGCTCACTTTGTGAGAGAACCCAGCTCAGGCATGACAGAGCCCTGATCCAGGATTTTCAGTATGCACCTGACTTTGTCCTATTTGTTTTGTTTTGCTATTTTTGTTAATAAAATGTTTACAGTATAGCAGCCAAAGTTAAAAGTATAGATGTTTCTGGGTTGTAAAAGTTTAGGGACCCCAGAAAAGAGCAAAAGGAGGACTCACAGAAGCACAAAAGGAGGCGTCACAAAAGCACAACATTAAATGTGTGGATGATAATATTTCTATGATTTTAGGTTTTCATTATTAGGACCCTGATCCTGTTATCGGATTGTGAATCCCATTCTTCACATGGGGGCAGGAATCTGACTACACAGATCTCATTGCCGGGTCATGGTCTAAAATGGCATTCTCTCTTTGCCTTTCCTGCCAGAAATTACTGCGTCTATTTCTGCAGCACAAGAGAATTTGTTTTTTTGCCAATTTCTGTATCTAGACTTGGATAAGGTCTTTTTTTATGAAGTTATCACATTTCATTTTTCCAGTGGATGGTGTGTTCCAGACATCACTGGAAGATGCCTGCATGCTTCCTACTAGACCAGATAGAGGCTGCTATGACTATGGAAACTAAAAAACAATCAATTTTCATCCCCCCCCCCCCCCCGAATTGGCCCAGGACCAGTGCTTGGGAAAATGTCCTAAGTCGTGAATGCTTTTGGTCTGCTCTACCACAGTGCTTCTAGGTCTGGGAAGACAGGAGCTATTGGACCTAAAAATCAAGGGGTGATTCTGGTCTTCACTCTCACCCCATAAACTGCTCTGGTGGCATATATGGGCTGTAAATGAGATGGAAGGGGTTGCGGTGGCATTCCCCTGGTTTAGGAACAACATAAGGCCAGCACAAACAACTCTACATTGTCTACCCTCACAAACCCAGCATACCGGGTGTGTCAGGGCTGGCCCACGCAAGGAAGTAGCTGTAGGACCTGGTGCTACAGACATTCTGAGCTGCTTTGCAGTCCATAGGGAGCTGTAGTGAGGCTTTTGTAACTTAAGTCTACTTCAGCTTTGTTCTGGGGGCCATTATAGACCCTGTAGCAGCCTGAAATCCAAATGGCACAAACAGCAGAAAGCCTAGAACATAAGAATGGCCATAGTGAGTCAGACCAATGGTCCATCTAGCCCAGGAGCCTGTCTGCCAACAGGTTCCAACAGTGGCCAGTGCCAGATGCTTCAAAGGGAATGAACAGAACAGGGCAATTATCAAGTGATCTATCCCCTGTCGTTCAGTCCCAGCATCTGGCAGTCAGAGGTTATGGGACATCCAGAGCAAGGTTTGCATCCCTGACCATCTTGGCTAATAGCCATCAATGGATCTATCCTCCATGAATTTGCCTAATTCTTTTTTGAATTCAGTTATAGTTTTGGCCTTCACAACATCCCCTTGCAAAGTGTTCCACAGGTTGACTGTGCACTGTGTGAAGAAATACTCCCTTTAGTTTATTTTCAACAAAATGCCTATTAATTTCATTGGGTGACCCTTGGGTGACCCTTGGTTCTTTTGTCATGTGAAGGGGTAAATACTTACACTGCTTCATTTATTTTCTTTCACGGGCTGCATTTTCTTTCCTGCGTTCTTCAGGAGCTGCAGCACAGAATTCAGCCCCAGGTCTTCCTGAATACCATCTTGCTTTCTTCCACTTTCCCCTCACTTCAAAGACAACATGATTTGGGCAGCCATGATCTACTAGTGATTTAGGCATTAACATTTAGACATTCCAAAAACTGAGCCTGAGGCTTTGCTGCTATTAGGCACTGGTTTCTGATGCACCAAAGGCTACAAAATAATCATATTTAAAATAGCAAGTAGGGGTGTAATAAGGGGGGGCAGAGGGCCCAACTTCCCCTCTTAGCCCCTGACTGGAGCTGGAAATTTGGCCCAGCTGCCCCATCATCATGACGCTAAGTGGCATTACAACCCTGTGTTCCTGCTTGGCCCCCTACATTTGCAGTCCTTCTGTCACCCACGGGCACCAGACACCCCCATTTCTGGGGAGAAGCAGAGCAAGGGCAGGAACTGTAGTCCCCAGGAGGGTGGGAGGATAAGATCCAGGCTTTTGGTACTTCCTGGGAGAGTGGAAATGCAGGAAGAGGTGGGGGTCTGGGGCTTGCAGAACTACTTGGACCATGGTAGGGATGGTGCTCTTCAGCCTGTCTGCCTCTCTTGTCTGTGTGCAGAAATGATGGAGGGAGGCATATGTGGGGTTGGGTGGAGCGACAGCTCTGGGCCCCCTCCTTAGGAAAATTCTTGTTGCGCACTGGGTTGCAAAATACCTAAGATGGAATATGCGTGACCTGTGAGGCTAGTAAAATATGCTTCATTCCACTGAAAATCTCCCTATTGTGGTACAAAGCAAGCATTGAGCCGGGGCAGTTTGGGAGATACTGGTACTGTCACTGGTCACTAGCATAGCTGGGATTCTTTAGCATTAGTCTTAGGCCTTGTCTACACTACAGGGGGAGATCGATATAAGTTATACAACTTCAGCTACATGAATAACTTAGCTGCAGTCAACATACTTAGATCTACTTACCGCAGGGTCCACATTACGCGATGTTGACTGGAGATGCTCTCCCGTCAACTCCCCTTGTGTGTCTCATTCAGGCGACATACAGGAGTCGACGGGAGAGCGATCTGCGGTCGATTTAGTGGGTCTTCACTAGATCCTTCAATAAGATCCTGGATTTTGGACCAGTATGTAATCAAGCCACATAGGGGAATAGAGTAAAATAGAAATAGAGTTGGGGGTCCATGTACAGGACGTATACATTGATATGCACAATTTGTCAGGAATAAACAAATACCTTTATTTTAGTAATGTGCTAATTTAATTTTAAAAAGGGAAAATAGGCAAAAGCTAATCTCCATGAATTAATTATCAGTTTTGCTATGTCTTTTTTAGTCACTGGGAAATTGTATCTGAGAACAGTTGTAAACCTCTGTGAAATATTAGCAGACTGATGAGGACAAGAGACAAAGGTCATTTGCTGTGGAAATCTAATCTTCAGGAAAAAAAATAGTCCTTATTTCACCTTCTCCAGATCAAAGTCAGCCAGATCCACTTTGTTTCCTTTGAATTGTTTTTACTCCAAAAGCGGTAAGTTGATTAGAAACAGGAGAAATAAATGAAGGATTCTCCTGCACCAAAGGAGTGTCTCTGGGCAGTGAATCCATGTCTAAGCCTGGCGTTTCAGCCTCAGGAACTTTGGACACAAATTCTCTCTGTGGTTTCAGGAGGACAGCTGCCTCATTTCTTTGATTGAACATCTGTACTGGCATTTGTAGGGTTGAATCCTTGTCTCGGTTGAGACACTGGAAAAAGTTTCTGATGTCCTTACGGAATTTAGAGCTCATTCCCATGTAGATGAGTGGGTTGTAAAAACTGGCAGATTTGGCAAAAAGGCTGGCTAGGACATTGGTGAGCACTGGCACTTGAAACCCACATGCTGACCACATAGAGATTACTGCATAAGGAGACCATGCCAGGAAAAAGGCAAAACAAATTACAAATGACACCTGAGAAGAAAAAACAACATGGGAGCATCAAAACTGTAAACACCACATTTGTAATGTCATGATTCTAGAACTATGTCAGCTTTTGGAAGCACTTCTACATTTTGTAACTACTAAAAGATCTACTCACCCCAAAGGCATTTTCACAAAGCTTTAGCCATTATCTACCAAAATTAAAGGAAAATTCTTCCTCGGTTTCTCGCAGCTAAATAGAATTAATTAAGAAGCTATGGGAGAGTATCTGGGTCTCCTTCAAACACACTTGGACTATAATTTGGGTCATTTATTTATATTCTGATGGCTGGAAAATGGGTTTGGAAAAAGGAGGACAATTTAAGTGTTAACTCCAATGAACAAGAAAAAGCTTCCATCAGAATAATTTGCACTGTATGCATCAGTTAGATAGAACACCATTGACACTCTATTAAATACATTGATTTCATAGAGCCTATGTGAGTACGCAAATGTACAAATTTATATGTACTATATTTCATAATCAAAATGATCTATCCTACAGAAATGGAAATAATAAAACAAAATTTTACAGTGGAGACCTTTTGTTGTTGCTGGAAATGTTGTATGGCCAGCAAATTGTGCTATCATATAAGGATGTTTCAGGAGCTACATGAACATGCAATATGGTGGTGACACGAGGAGAGCAAATCTTTAATCAAGTACAAAAAACATTGAAAAGTCTAATTGAAACCAGAAATACACGGATTTTCAGAGGCAGGCTGGGAAGGCTAGAAATGTCCATTCGTAAAACAGTTCTTTGCATCAAAGAAACTAAATTTAATTTAAAATGTACACAGCATCTGGTTGAGTTATATATTTTTTAGTGTGGTCAGCATCATAGTATCTAAGACATGGCCCAGATGGAGGCTTTCCTTATTCTAACAGTCACACCAGTATCAAAGTTTTTTCCCTACCTTGCTCCTTGTCTTCACTGATATCTAGTTTCATGATTATTATCAATTATTATTATTATTTTGGGAGGGATGGTGAGGATAGGTGAGTTTAGTTAGGAGGGAATAAGCTAAATAGAAAGAAAAGTGAAGGGATAGGGACATTTGAGAAAAGGAAGGTGGGACAGGGCAGGGGAAAGGAAGGTAGGAAGGGGCAGCTGTGGAGTGAAGTTGACATGAAGAGACTGGGAGGAAGGGGGATGGTTGGAGCAACAGCCAATCAGAACAGGGCAGCAAAAGTCCAGTTAAAACTATAGATGGTTCTCTGAATGACCAAAAATCCCTGCCTTGGCTGCTTCCGCTCCTATCCATTGGAGTCTCTGTCTGGTTCCTCTGCACTTTTTCCTCAAGGTCATGTAGAGTCAGAGAGGCACCAGCTGCATCCTGGTGCCCACAAAGCATGTGAGAGATCTCCCTTGAACAGTTCTGGGTCCAAGGTGGTGCTGGGAGAAGGGAGGACCCTAAGGAACCCAATTTAACCCCTCCAACCAATACAGCTATCCCTGCTTAGTCCAGCGGGTAGGTGCAGCTACAGAAGCAGACAATGTGGCTGGTTCCTATTTCCTATTGGAAACACTCTGCGTAGGATCTTAAGAAAAGAATAGATCATAGTTAAGGCTACGTTTTAGTCACGGGTATTTTTAGTAAAATGGACAGGTCACGAGCAGTAAACAAAAATTAACATGACCTGTCCATGACTTGTACTATATCTCTGGCTAAACTGGGAGTGCTCGTTGGGACTGGGGGAGACTGCGCATGCTCGGGGGAAGGCCCGGGGGGGCGCCACAAGTGCTGGGGGTGTGTGGCCTAGGGGGTGCCACGGGTGCATGGGGGTTGCAGGCATTAAGAGTGTGGGCTGGTGGGCACCGCGAGTGTTCAAGGGGGTGGTCCGGGGGGCACTGCAGGTGCAAGCAGTCCAGGACCCCCACTGGTGCTAGAGGGGTGGGGGGATGGCAGGGCTGGCAGGCTCCCTACCTGGCTTCTTGGAAGCAGTGACATGTCCCTCCCTAAGCTCCTAGCTCCATGCCGTGCGCTGCCAGCTCTGCAATGCCCATTGGTCGGGAACAACGGCCAATGGGAGCTGTGGGGGCAGTGCCTCTGGGAGGAGGCAGCGCGTGGAGCTAAGAGCTGAGGGAAGGACATGTTGCCACTTCCGGGGAGCCCCCTCAAGGTAAGCGCTGTCCCTCCCATGCCCGAACCTCCAGCCCCCCATCCAAACTCCTCCTGTTGTGGTTGCCTGAGACCGCCCCAGCAGTGATTGCCCCAGCAGTGACTGGTGCAACTGGCCCAGGGGCTGCCTGAACTGCTCAGGAAGCCCCAGCGCCAGCCACACTGGCCGTGACTTCCGTGACCTCTGTGACAAACTCGCAGCCTTAATCATAGTATAGATCAAAAGAAGAGATAATGGCTGTACTTCATATGTGGAATCAGAGATTAGAGACATATTAAGCCATCCAGTCAACTAGCCCATGTTGTTATCCATGCTGCAATGGCTTCATTGTTCCTGTCATTTGAACAAGCTGGATCAAAGCTAGCTTGGGTATGATACCCTTAATGTGCTTATTGTAGTTTGGTTAAAATTATGATTCAGGGTAGAGGAGGGAGAGGAATATAATCATTTAAAAGTATTAGAAGAACATTAAGACCATGATAGATCATGGTTCAAGGGCTTTTGATCCTTCCTGTCAAAGGTAGGGGCCCGGGCAGAGACAGGTGCATCGTGAAAGTGAATGCCTGGCTGCGAAGATGGTGTCGTCAGGAAGGCTTTGGCTTCCTCGACCACGGGATGCTATTCCAGGAAGGACTGCTAGGCAGAGATGGTGTTCACCTTTCGAGGAGGGGAAAGACCCTATTTGGACACAGATTGGCTAACCTAGTAAGGAAGGCTTTAAACTAGGTTCGACGGGGACAGGTGAGCAAAGCCCACAGGTAAGTGGGGGAAATGGGTCAGAAATAGGAAGGAGCATGGGCTATGATGGCTGAGAGAAAGGAGGGTCAGGGCAAAACTGGGAGGCAAGATCAAATCAGTATCTTAGATGCCCATATACAAATGTGAGAAGTATGGATAATAAGCAGGAAGAACTGGCAGTGCTAATAAATAAATGCAATTATGACATTGTTGGCATCACTGAAACTTGGTGGGGTAATACACATGATTGGAATGTTGGTATAGATGGGTACAGCTTGCTCAGGAAGGATAGACAGGGGGAAAAGGGAGGAGGTGTTGCCTTATATATTAAAAATGTACACACTTGGACTGAGGTGGAGATGGACATAGGAGACAGAAGTGTTGAGAGTCTCTGGGTTAGGCTAAAAGGGATAAAAAAAACAAGGGTGATGTCTTGCTAGGAGTCTACTACAAGCCACCTAACCAGGTGGAAGAGGTGGATGAGGCTTTGTTTAAACAACTAACAAAATCATCCAAAGCCCAAGATTTGGTAGTGATTGGGGACTTCAACTATCCAGATATATGTTGAAAACAACACAGCAGGGTACAGACTATCCAATAAGTTCTTGGACTGCATTGCAGACAACTTTTTATTTCAGAAGGTTGAAAAAGCTATGAGGGGGGAAGCTGGTCTAGATTTGATTTTAACAAATCGGGAGGAACTCGTTGAGAATTTGAAAGTGGAAGGCAGCTTGGGTGAAAGTGATCATGAAATCATAGAGTTCATAAGTCTAAGGAAGGGTAGAACGGAGTACAGCAAAATAGAGACAATGGATTTCAGGAATGCGGATTTTGGTAAGCTCAGAGAGCTGATAGGTAAGGTCCCATGGGAATCAAGACTGAGGTGGGAAAAACAACTGAGGAAAGTTGGCAGTTTTTCAAAGGGACACTATTAAGGGCCCAAAAGCAAGCTATTCCGCTGGGTAGAAAAGATAGAAAATGTGGCAGAAGACCACCTTTGTTTAATCACGAGATGTTGCATGATCTAAAAAATAAAAAGGAGTCATATAAAAAATGGAAACTAGGACAGATTACAAAGGATGAATATAGGAAATCAACACAGGAATGTAGGGGCAAGATTAGAAAGGCGAAGGCACAAAATGAGCTCAAATTAGCTACAGGAATAAAGGGAAACAAGAAGACTTTATCAATACATTAGAGGCAAGAGGAATACCAAGGACAGGGTAGGCCCACTGCTCAGTGAGGAGGGAGAAACAGTAACAGGAAACTTGGAAATGGCAGAGATGCTTAATGACTTCTTTGTTTCGGTCGTCACCCAGAAGTCTGAAGGAATGCCTAACATAGTGAATGCTAATGGGAAGGGGGTAGGTTTAGAAGATAAAATAAAGAGAACAAGTTAAAAATCACCTAGAAAAGTTGGATGCCTGCAAGTCACCAGGGCCTGATGAAATGCATCCTAGAATACTCAAGGAGCTAATAGAGGAGGTATCTGAGCCTCTAGCTATTATCTTTGGAAAATCATGGGAGACAGGAGAGATTCCAGAAGACTGGAAAAGGGCAAATATAGTGCCCATCTATAAAAAGGGAAATAAAAACAACCCAGGGAACTACAGACCAGTTAGTTTAACTTCTGTGCCAGGGAAGATAATGGAGCAAGTAATTAAGGAAATCATCTGCAAACACTTGGAAGATGGTAAGGTGATAGGGAATAGCCAGAATGGATTTATAAAGAACAAATCATGTCAAACCAATCTGATAGCTTTCTTTGATAGGATAACAAGTCTTGTGGATAAGGGAGAAGCGGTGGATGTGGTATACCTAGACTTTAGTAAGGCATTTGATACGGTCTCGCATGCTATTCTTATCAATAAATTAGGCAAATACAACTTAGATGGGGCTACTATAAGGTGGGTGCATAACTGGCTGGATAACCATACTCAGAGAGTAGTTATTAATGGTTCCCAATCCTGCTGGAAAGGTATAACAGGTGGGGTTCCACAGGGGTCTGTTTTGGGACCGGATCTGTTCAATATCTTCATCAACAACTTAGATATTGGCATAGAAAGTACGCTTATTAAGTTTGCAGATGATACCAAACTGGGAGGAATTGCAACTGCTTTGGAGGATAGGGTCATAATTCAAAATGATCTGGACAAACTGGAGAAATCGGCTGAGGTAAACAGGATTAAGTTTAATAAAGACAATCAGTTTCACACATACAGAATGGGAAGAGACTGTCTAGGAAGGAGTATGGCAGAAAGGGATCTAGGGGTTATAGTAGACCACAAGCTAAATATGAGTCAACATATGATACTGTTGCAAAAAAAGCAAACATGATTCTGGGATGCATTAACAGGTGTGTTGTGAGCAAGATGAGAAGTCATTCTTCCGCTCTGGGCACCGCATTTCAAGAAAGATGTGGAGAAATTGGAGAGGGTCCAGAGAAGAGCAACAAGAATGATTAAAGGTCTTGAGAACATGACCTATGAAGGAAGGCTGAAAGAATTGGGTTAGTTTAGTTTGGAAAAGAGAAGACAGAGAGGACATGATAGCAGTTTTCAGGTATCTAAAAGGTGTCATAAGGAGGAGGGAGAAAACTTGTTCATCTTAGCCTCTAAGGATAGAACAAGAAACAATGGGCTTAAACTGCAGCAAAGGAGGTTTAGGTTGGACATTAGGAAAAAGTTCCTAACTGTCAGGATGGTTAAACACTGGAATAAATTGCTTAGGGAGGTTGTGGAATCTCCATCTCTGGAGATATTTAAGAGTAGGTTAGATAAATGTCTATCAGGGATGGTCTAGACAGTATTTGGTCCTGCCACGAGGGCAGGGGACTGGACTCGATGACCTCTCGAGGTCCCTTCCAGTCCTAGAATCTATGAATCTTTATTAATGATAAGGTTGTTGAAGGTGTCAAACAATAGGAATAATGGTATGGCACTTAGTGAAGGAAAATTTAGGCTGAATACAAGGAAACAGTGATGTTTATTAGACTGTGGTACAGATTCAAGAGAAACTGGGGAAACCTCAATGACTTCTATCATTTAAAGCTGGACTGGATAAAACATTGGAAAACATAAGGAGGCAAAATCCTGCATTGGCATATGAAACTAGATGACCTAATAAGTTTGTTCCACATTCTCGATTTGACATAGCAACCTGCATAGAACTCAGAGGGAGGTGTACATGTTGCAAGAGGGAAGAGTTTGGAGGAGGCACCAGGAAGTCAGTCTATATGCACATGGGTAGAATGCTAGCTGCAGTTGCAGCATCTCTGTAAACAGTTATCTTAATAAAAAAGAGCTAGTTCAGAATTATTTGTGCGAGTAATTGCTTGGTGTTAAGTGGTTACGTGTTTACTAAAGATTAGTTTTAAAAAGACCAAAATTAATGTTGTCATGTGTTAGTACCTCCTCCCATCTTGAACGTGCATTTGGGTTGGTCTTGGCCATAAGAATGAGAGAGGCAGCTGAAACATTTTATATGAACCTAGGTGAAATATGAACCACTGCCATTCTGTGCTACAGTTCTAGTTTCACTGCTTCCACTGATCAAATGGCAGGTCCTCAAACTAGGTGCTTCTTCCTACTTTTTTCTTGTTCCTCTCTATCTTTTCTTTCCCTGTGCTTGAACCTTCTAAGGCTGGCTGATTCCTTCAACACTCTCTTTGTTGCTAGTTTGTGTAGCCATTACTGCTTCTGCCTGCAATGGCTCCCACAATGGTTCCTGTTCCCAACCACAAATTTGTTTCTATCAAGAGGTTCCAATTTAACAGGCCAGACTTCTGCAAATCAGGAAAGTTGTGTCACCTTAACACCTCTCGAGCTTTCAGATAGTAAGAGTAAGGACAAAAAGCCTCAATATTCTCTGTTATTATAGGGTCAAGATAGCCCTCCAAGAAGCATACCCTAGTTTTGAAGAGGATACTTCTACAGGAATACATGTTTACTCTACCTGATACATATCTTTATGGCCAGAGAAGTGATGTGGGATCTCATGATGAAATTTGTGGGCTAGTCATCTAAGCCTCCATACAGACTCTATAAAGTAAGTGTCTTTGTATCTTCTGATATTACTTATTTCTGGTTGAGGGGTTCTGTGAACCACTGTCTTATCAACTGCACCCACAACCCTTCATTGGTACTGTTTACTACATCACAAAGGTAGCCTCCAGACTGGTGGTGATATAGGCCCAGGAAAATGGGGAATGTATCTGGTCTTGTATACCTACCAATCCAGAGGTTCCATGCTTTTGTGGAAAACATGCATATCTTCCTTATAGTCCAGTGTTATCATAATTTCTGCTTTTAAAGAACCCATTGGAGCATGGTGGCAAGTGACTGACAGCGAATGGAATGTTTAGAATGGAGAAGCCAAATGTACAGATAGAATCATTCAACTGGAAGGGACCTTGAGAGGTTATTTAGTCCAGTCCCCTGTATTCATGACAGGATATTATCGAGACCATCCCTGACAGTTGTGTGTCTAACTTGCTCTTAAAAATCTCCAATGATGGAGATTCCACAACCTCCCTGGGCTTTTATTCCAGTGCTTAGCCACCCTGACAGTTGGAAGTTTTTCCTAATGTCCAACCAAATCACCCTTGCTGCAATTTAAGCCAATGGGCTTAAGCTTCTTGTTCTATCTTCAGAGGTTAACAAGAACAATTTTTCCTCCCTCCTACTTGTAACAACCTTTTATGTACTTGAAAACTGTTATGTCCCCTCTCAGTCTTCTCTTCTCCAGACTAAGCAAACTCAGTTTTCTGAATCTTCCTTCATAGGTGTTGTTTCCTAAACTTTTAATCATTTTTGTTGCTCTTCTCTGGACTTTCTCCAATTTGTCCACATCTTTTCTGAAGTGGGCACCCAGAACTAGACACAATACTGCAGTTGAGACTTAATCAGTATGAAGTAGAGTGAAATAATTACTTCTCATATCTTGCTTACAATGCTCCTGCTAATACGGCCCAGAATGATGTTTGCTTTTTTGGCTTGTGATCCATTATGACCCCTAGAAGCCTTTCTGCAGTACTCCTTCTTAGGCAGTCATTTCCCATTTTGTATGTATGCCACTGATTGTTCCTTCCTAAGTGGAGTACTTTGCATTTGTCCTTATTGAATTTCATCCTATTTACTTCAGACCATTTCTCCAGTTTCTCCAGATCATTTTGAATTTTAATCCTATCCTCCAAAGCACTTGCAACCCCTCCCAGTTTAGTATCGTCCACAAACTTTATAAGTATACTCTCTATGCTATTATCTAAATCATTAATGAAGTTATTGAACAGAACTGGACCCAGGACCGATTTCTGTGGGACCCCACTGGATATGCCCTTCCAGCTTGACTGGGAACCACTGATAACTACTCTCTGGGAATGGAGCAACAGAGGGTCCTGTGGCACCTTTGAGACTAACAGAAGTACTGGGAGCATAAGCTTTCGTGGGTAAGAACCTCACTTCTTCAGATGCAAGTAATGGAAATCTCCAGAGGCAGGTATATATCAGTGTGGAGATAACGAGGTTAGTTCAATCAGGGAGGGTGAGGTGCTCTGCTAGCAGTTGAGGTGTGAACACCAAGGGAGGAGAAACTGTTTCTGTAGTTGGATAGCCATTCACAGTCTTTGTTTAATCCTGATCTGATGGTGTCAAATTTGCAAATGAACTGGAGCTCAGCAGTTTCTCTTTGGAGTCTGGTCCTGAAGTTTTTTTGCTGTAAGATGGCAACCTTTACATCTGCTATTGTGTGGCCAGGGAGGTTGAAGTGTTCTCCTACAGGTTTTTGTATATTGCCATTCCTGATATCTGACTTGTGTCCATTTATCCTCTTGCGTAGTGACTGTCCAGTTTGGCCAATGTACATAGCAGAGGGGCATTGCTGGCCTATGATGGCATATATAACATTGGTGGACGTGCAGGTGAATGAGCCGGTGATGTTGTAGCTGATCTGGTTAGGTCCAGTGATGGTGTTGCTGGTGTAGATATGTGGGCAGAGTTGGCATCAAGGTTTGTTGCATGGGTTGGTTCCTGAGTTAGAGTTGTTATGGTGCGGTGCATGGTTGCTGGTGAGAATATGCTTAAGGTTGGCAGGTTGTCTGTGGGCGAGGACTGGCCTGCCTCCCAAGGTCTGTGAAAGTGAGGGATCATTGTCCAGGATGGGTTGTAGATCACTGATGATGCGTTGGAGAGGTTTAAGCTGAGGACTGTAGGTGATGGCCAGTGGAGTTCTGTTGGTTTCTCTTCTGGGCCTGTCTTGTAGCAGGAGGCTTCTGGGTACACGTCTGGCTCTATTGATTTGTTTCTTTATTTCCTTGTGTGGGTATCGTAGTTTTGAGAATGCTTGGTGAAGATCTTGTAGGTGTTGGTCTCTGTCTGAGGGGTTGGAGCAGATGCGATTGTACCTCAGTGCTTGGCTGTAGACGATGGATCGTGTGGTGTGACCGGGGTGGAAGCTGGAGGCATGAAGGTAGGCGTAGCAGTCGGTGGGTTTTCGGTATAGGGTGGTGTTAATGTGGCCATCGCTTATTTGTACGGTGGTGTCCAGGAAGTGGACCTCCCGTGTAGATTGGTCCAGGCTGAGGTTGATGGTGGGGTGGAAGCTGTTGAAAGCATGGTGGAATTCTTCCAGGGCCTCCTTCCCATGGGTCCAGATGATGAAGATGTCATCAATATAGCGTAGGTAGAGAAGGGGCATGAGTGGACGGGAGCTGAGGAAGCGTTGTTCCAGGTCAGCCATAAAAATGTTGGCATATTGTGGGGCCATGCGGGTGCCCATAGCGGTGCCACTGGTCTGGAGGTATATATTGTCACCAAATTTGAAATAATTGTGCGTGAGGATAAAGTCACAGAGCTCAGCAATAAGTTGTGCTGTGTCATCATCAGGGATACTGTTCCTGACAGCTTGTATTCCATCTGTATGTGGGATGTTTGTGTAGAGAGCCTCTACATCCATGGTGGCTAGGATGGTGTTTTCTGGGAGGTCACCAATGCATTGTAGTTTCCTCAGGAAATCTGTGGTGTCACGGAGATAGCTGGGAGTGCTGGTGGCGTAGGGTCTGAGTAGGGAGTCCACATATCCAGACAGTCCTTCAGTGAGAGTGCCAATGCCCGAGATGATGGGGCGTCCAGGATTTCCAGGTTTGTGGATCTTAGGTAGTAGATAGAATAACCCTGGTCGGGGCTCTAAGGGTATGTTGATTAGTTCCTGTGTTAGTGTAGGGAGTGTCCTGAGTAGATGGTGTAGTTTCTTAGTGTATTCCTCAGTGGGATCTGAGGAAAGCGGCCTGTAGAATTGGGTATTGGAGAGTTGTCTGGCAGCCTCCTTCTGGTAGTCAGACCTGTTCATGATGACAACAGCACCTCCTTTATCAGCCTCTTTGATGATAATGTCAGGGTGGTTTCTGAGGTTGTGGATGGCATTGCATTCTGCACGACTTAGGTTATGAGGCAAGCGGTGTTGTTTTTCCACAATTTCTGCCTGTGCACGTCGGCGGAAGCATTCTATGTATAGGTCCAGACTGTCATTTCGACCCTCAGGAGGAGTCCATGTGGAGTTCTTCTTCCTGTGTTGTTGGTGGGAGGGTATCTGTGTATCTCTGGGAATGGTTTCCCAACTGTTATGCAGCCACCCTATAGTAGCTCCATCTAGGTTGTATTTCCATAGTTTGTTTATGAGAAGGTCATGTGAGAGAGTATCAAAAGCCTTAGTAAAGTCAAGCTACACCACATCTACTGCTTCCCCCCATCCACAAGCTTATTATGCTGTCAAAGAAAGCTATTAGGTTGGTCTGAATGATTTGTTCTTGACAAATCCATGCTGTTAATTATATTATCTTCTAGGTGTTTGCAAACTGATTGCTTAATTATTTGCTCCATTATCTTTCCAGATACTGAAGTTAAGCTGACTGCTCTGTAATTCCCCAGGTTGTCCTTATTTCCCTTTTCATAGATTGGCACTATATTTGCACTTTTCCAGTCTTCTGGAATGTCTCCCGACTTCCATGCTAATGGCTCAGATATCTCCTTAATCAGCTCCTTGAGTATTCTAGGATGTATTTAATCAGGCCATAGTGACTTTAAGACATCTATCTTGTCTAAGTAATTTTTAACTTGTTCTTTCCCAATTTTAGCCTCTGATCTTACCCCATTTTCACTGGCATCCCCTATGGTAAATGTCCAATTTGCTACTAACATTTTTGGTGAAAAACTGGTACCAAAAAGTCATTTTGCACTTCTGCCATTTCCATATTTTCTGTTATTGTTTTCCTCCCTTCATTTAGTAATGGGCCTACCTGTCCTTGGTCTTCCTCTTGCTTCTAATGTATTTGTAGAATGTTTTCTTGCTACCCTTTATGGCTCTAGCTAGCTTAATCTCGTTTTGTGCTTTGGCCTTTCTAATTTTCACCCTACATACTTGTGTTATTTGTTTATATTCATCCTTTGTAATTTGACCGAGTTTCCACCTTTTGTAGGACACTTTTTGAGTTTCAGATAATTGAAGATTTCCTGATTAAGCCAGAATGGTCTCTTGCCATACTTCCTGTCTTTCCTATGCAGTGGCATAGTCTGCTCTTGTGCCCTTAATAATGTCTTTGAAAAACTGCAAACTCTTGAATTCCCCATCTCCCCCCCCCCCCTTTGACTTGCTTCCGATTGGATCTTACCTACCAGCTCTCTGAGTTTGCTTAAATCAACCTTATTGAAATCCATTAGCTTTATTGTGCTGTTTTCCCTCCTGGCATTCCATAGAATCATGAACTCTGCCATTCCATGATCACTTTCACCTAAGTTGCCTGGCATTTTTAAATTCTCAACCAGTTCCTCCCTATTTGTTAAAATCAAATCTAAAAGTCTTTGCCCTTGTAGCTTTCTTCACCTTTTGAAAAAAAATGGTCTCCAATCCAATACATGTTGGATAATCTGTGCCCTGCTGTATTATTTCCCCAACAGACAGCTGGGTAATTGAAATCCCCCATCATCACCAAGTCCTGTGCTTGGAATGATTTTGTTAGTAGTTTTAAAAAAGCATCATTCACCTCTTCCTCCTAGTGATGTGGTCTGTAGTAGACCCCTACCATGACATTTTACCCCTTTTATCCTTACCCAGAGATTTTCAACAAATCTGTCTTCTATTTCCATCTCAAACTCAGTCCAAGTGTATACATTTTTAAATATATAAAATAAGGAAGAGCCTATTTCATTAGTGGGTTTAGCAATAAGCCACCTTTCCTCTAGGTCACCAGTTCAAAACTGACCCGAGACAGTGGAGACCAGGGTTGTTCAATAGTCTACATGCAATGAGGTGGGGGGTTTCAATTCATGTCTCAGCCAGGACTCCACATCACAACTGGTACTCAATAATATCCTTGTTGGCAGACTCAGGAGGATGGCTGAAAATTGAATGAGCAATGAGACCGAACTGTCCTCTCATCTCTAAAATGATTAGAGTATGTTGGTAGGGAAACATGGGGGAAATTTTGCAATATCAGTGGTGTGCCTGTTCCAGGGACAGAAAACGAAAATCCTTTTAGTTATTTGTCAAATCTAGCATTTGTTCTAAGAATTAAATTACATAAAATACGTACGTAGCATGCTATATTGTAGGCAAAGAATTGTCCATTACCTGTGTAATATTTCGTTCCATGAGCCGCTGCCTTTGGCTAATTTTTTTACCTCTTGTGGTCTTGTGACTTGATTTAACAGTCTTTATTATGGACACGTAACAGAAAACCATGATGGAGACAGGAATAAAGAAGCCAAATATAAAGACTCCAATCACGTAGGACTTATAGACAACAGAAAATGTTGCCTTGATCCAGTCTATTTCACATGTTCCATATTTGTTGTCTGAAAAAATTGAACATATTAAGTATGAACAAATCCCTTTATCTGAAACAATTATGGATTGTATTAACTGATGTGCACTTTACAAAGTCTTTAGAGAGGCTTATACAAGAAAAAGCTGTCTCATCACTTTTATAATTAGTACCTATTTAAAACAAAATTGATTCCCCATTTAAGATGTACAGAAAATGTTATTTTCTACTATTGACAAATTGCTTGCAAAACAAAATTCTCATTTACATGGAGGCTGTATTTACTCCACTCTAGCAATGTAACGAGGCCTTAAAGTGGGCATAAATTAAGTTTAAATTACCAGAGTGTTCTAGTGGAGACTTCTTGCAAACAAGATTCAGACACTTCTGTCTTTATATATAGATGTACAGAAATGTATATTAATTCCTTGTTTTTCCATTTATCAATCGCATTACTCTACTATCAAAGGAATGTGGCATGCAGGCAATAAAATAACTGTTGGTTTCAGTATTATCTAGGTTACTCACTCTCATCCTGTCCAGAAATATTCTGCAGAGTTGCACAGTGATTACTACGGTTTTTAATGGACACATATGCTGGATAAGATTTTTCTCCATATAGGTAATTCTGTAGAAATGAACACTCACCTGTATAGCTACCCCACCCTATAAGTGGTGCACTGGCCCAGAAAAGAGCAGCTGTCCATATCACAATCATGGTTAATATAATATTTTTTCTATCAATTTTGTGAGCTGTAAATAAAAGATAAAGATAACAAATTTGATCTCCAAAACAGATTAACAAGAAAGATTGTTTGCAGCTACACCTGAATTTTAGAAGAGAAAATGTTAAAAAAATTAATGTCATAAGAAAATAAGTACATTAAATTGTGCAATCTAACAAATGTTAAGAGCTGAAGGAAATATTTCTTCACTTAATAGATTATATAAAAAAGAGCAGTTCCATTAATGAAATACTGTTACCTCCTTTTTTTTTGTAAATACAGTAGTCCAGATCAACGTTCCCTCTAACTTTACATCCATGTTTGGAATTAATTTTGTTATGTGCACCAATATGGAGGTAATGTGTGGTGGAGGTGAGGGGTTTGCACTGTGGGAGGAGGCTCAGGGCTGGGGGAGAGGTTTGGGGGGTGTGTGTGGGGAGGGGAGGGCTTTGGGGTGGGGCCCAGGATGAGGAGTTTGGGGTGCAGACTGCCCCAGGGCTGCAGCGGGGAGAGACGTTGTGACAGTTCTGGCAGGGCCAGGGGAGAGGCGCCTCTCCCCAGCGCGGTAGTTCCAGCAAGGGCTGGGGTCAGGGGAGAGGCACCTCTCTCTGCTGTGTGCCTGCATGGCCCTTAATAGCCTGCTGTGCGGCCACACAGCCACTCAGTTTAGAGAGAACTTAGGTCCAGATTCCCATTTACACTGAAGTCCCTTTACACTGCTTTGACAGTATAAAGAGGGCTTAATGTGGGGGTAAATTTACAATACATATATTTGTAAATGTTTTCTTTTCCTTTACAAATAAATAAGTAAAAAGGAATTTTCTGACTGAATTTGCAAAGATTTACTTCTAAGTACTGTTGCCTGATCAGTAGTTTATGTATTAATTATATTGATTACTTAAGAATCCCCAGCTATCACTTTGAGGGTTGCCAGGTTTTTCCCCCAAGATCAGGGCCAGTATTATTCAAATTATTATATAGTTGGGAACCTTGATGTGCACAGTTGCAACACTCACACTATAGGAACCCTTTTATATTTACAAATGTTGTTTATTAATACATTTAGCACAAACACTCCAAGTAAGGTAGATAGAGATACTACAGAATGTACATCTGCACACCCATATACTCACACCATCTCTTGTAGAACCACCTGAAATGTTCGTCATCATCTTCCTCATCACCATCACCTTCCCCATCATCACCAATGGCCTTATTCTGGCACCTCCCAAGGCCTACATCTCTCTCTCCTACCGCCCCGAGGCTGGGATGCTGCTTTTATAACGTAATCCTTCTGCCCCTCTGAGTTGGCAGCAACAAGGGCTGGGTTCAGTATCTAGGGGTTCCGTTTCAATAACACAACGCAAAACCGGCTTGAGCCCCCACCCAGTGACCTGGGACAATTACATACCACCCCCCAGGCGCCTCTAGAAGGTAATACTTCCCCTCTTGCAAGCAGAGACTGAGTGTAGCAAAAGTCTTAATAAAGGAGGGAAACAATGCGGCATCATGTTGGGGAAACACCACAAATAGGATTCATAACACAAACCATGAGCTAAAGACCCACCTCCAAGTAAGTTTGGCAGTGTCCTTTTCCCCTCAGGGTCTTAAGTCCAATCACCCCAAAGTCCAACAACCCAAAAGTCTCTGTCCCTGGTCAGTGCCGCCCCAGAGTTCAAAAGTTCATCGGCAGAGTTTTCCTCGGCCTGGGGGGAAAGGGGGGGGGGGGGGCATACGGGGTGTTAAGGGGCACCTTACGTGGTCCAAGGCTGACTGCCCCGCCTCTCCGTGGAGTTCTGCTTCACCTTCAGCCTTCACCACGAACGGCTCAGCTCTACCAGCCGCTCCGCTCTGGTCCGGTCCTCCAGCCGTCCCGTGAGCCACTCCAGCCGCCCTGCAAACTGCTCCGCTCTGCTCGCTGTTCCGTGGGACGCTCCAACTGTCCCACAAACTGCTCCGCTCTGCCAGCCTCTCCAGTCCACCAGCCGTCCCATGAACCGCTCCAGCTGTCCCCGCAAACTGCTCTGCTCACTGTTCCATGGCCCACTCCAAACTGCTCTGCCAGCCACTTAGCAATGTATCTTCAGGCTCCCCCACTAGTTAACACAGCACTCAGTGATCTCAGCTCAGTAATTTTAGCTCTTTTAGCAATTTCAGCTTGTAGTAGGGGAGCCCCAGTGTTGGTGCACCATTGGCCCAAAGTGAATTCAGCTCAGCAGCCTCTAGCTAGAATCAAAATTGGCTCGGCTATTCAACAGTGGAGAGAGAAGGTGGTGCCATTGGTGTTCCAGGCCCTCAAAAGGGGCCCATACCATCAGATACACACACATACCTGTCCCCAAGCTCTCTCAATTCATTGGGTTTTGGAACCCATGTCCCTTGTCTAGCGAGTGCTACTTAGGTGATGGTGAGACCCTCTGTCATAAAACAGTTTCATTTTCCTTGAGTCACATAATCAGGGTAATAACACTTTATTCCTCCTGCCCCAATAACAGAGAAACTGGGGATCCCACAGCTGCCAAAGTGACCATTTTGGGCTGCCATGGGCTCATGCTAGGCGGGGTGGGTGTGCCTATGCAAACAAGATCAGCTCCTGAAGTTCTTTTCCACACTCACCATAATTCACTACCAGATGTCAGGGTAGAGCTCATCCTGACTCTGCTTACAATAATATGTTACACTAGTGCCGCTACGTTTGATGCATATTCAATAGGGGATTTTCCCCCATTCTTATTTGTATTTCCTCACCTTACTAATGTTGGAGTGTCTTTTTCCTATAGATTAATATATCAGTGATCTCAACTTATTATCATATACATCAATTCGTTACCATGGTCCTTTTGTGATTAGATATCACATTTGTTATTTTTGTCCTAATTGGTTCTTTCGGTTCTTTCCAAGTTTCAAGTTGTGGTGTACCTGTTAAGTTTAAAAGGATATGAACTTAGGAAAGTCCCTATGCCAACCTGCTTTAACGCATCCTCTATGTTCACGGTTGCAGCCATACATGGCCCTTATGCTTTAATGCATTACCATCTATCTAAGTGGAAGGGCCCAAACATATGTATGCTAACTTTACCCTAGCTCTGCATACAGGATGTGGCCTGCAGGTCCCCCCTTATGTTACAGCCAAAATATACTCTAATATAAACCTATAAATCTATTATAATAAAACAAATAATTAAACCCATAAGAAAATAAGAAAGTTATAAGAAAAGATATCTAGGCAAGTAAGCAGGCTACCCTTAGATGTATCTCATGTACCTGTGGTCAGAACTTCCCCTTAAACTCTATTTTCGACTCCCCAAATATCTGGGGCTTTCTGTTGGGCTGTTTATCTGTGCAAAGTTTATCTGTTCAAAGTTCATAGGCCTCAAGCCTTATGTTAACTTGCTGAAGTTAATGTCTTACAGAATACAGGCTTGTAGGTTTCTTGCATTACTGCTGAATATAATGCAAAGCAGTAAATATAATAAGGCAAGCTTGCCCACTGGCTACAGTAGCAGTGAATATGACAAAGGCAAACTAGCCCACTGGGCAACAGTACCTTTTCATATATTTAAACCTGGTGTACTTGTTAGGTGGTGAGATTGGCTGGTAGCAACCAGAGAATTTTAACTCATGCCAGCATGGCATTTAGGAGACATTTTCTGAGAACTTGCTTGACGAAAGAGTGAGTTGGCTTCATTTCCAGGTTTTATCAGTATCATTGACCACTTGGGGATCCTTTTCCTTTGAAAATGAAGGACACACTGGCTTTGTCATATATTGAATAGGAACCTTCTTGTGGTGGTGATGAGGAGGAACTCAGACTCCTAACCCTGGCAGGAAAGTATCAGAAAACTGCTTGACTATAATTGAGAGAATAAGTCCTCTTCTTCATTACCTCCTTTGGTAATGAATGATCATGTAATGTTCCTCCCTCACATCTTCCCCTAAAAACTTTACATCTTTCTCCTAGTTTTATGTCTCCACCTGGTCTCTTGTGCACTTTCCATGGTTTCCTTGGTAACCTTGTGTGACAGAGACACCTTAGCAATGCATCCTGTGTTCTTTCTGAACAGGTCTCACCTCACACCTGATAAACACATTACACCAAACACAAATCTTGCAGGGTATTTATATGAAGGATATCATATGAGGTGTCTACAGAAAGCTCATTATTTGTCAAGACTCAAATCTTTTCAAGATGTGTGTATAGCTAACATCAAAGGAATAATGGGTTTATATTGAAAGTATATTTTATGGACTTGGAGTAGAAATTCATGACCAGGAGTTGATGCGTGTAGGGCAGGGGTGGGCAAATTATGGCCCCGCAGGCTGGATCCGGCCCACCAACCATTAAAATCCGTCCCTTGAGCTCCTGCTGGGGAGCAGAGTCTGGGGCTTGCCCCGCTCCAGCGCTCCATCTGGAGAGCAGGGTCAGGGGCCACTCCACACAGCTCCCGGAAGCAGCAGCACAGCCCCCTCTTGCTCCTAGGCGTAGGGACAGTCAGGGGACTTTGCTCTGCACGTTGCCCCCACCCCAAGTGCCACCCCCGCAGCTCCTGTTGGTCGGGAACCACTGCCAATGGGAGCTGCAGGGACATTGCCTGTGGATGGGGCAGTGTGCAGAACCGCCTGGCTGCGCTTCCACGTAGGAGCCAAAGGGACATGCTGCTGCTTCCGGGAGCTGCTTGAGGTAAGTGCTGCCTGAAGCCTGCACCCCTGAGCCTCTCCCCATGCCCCAACCTCCTGTCCCAGCTCTGATCCCCCTTCTGCCCTCTGAACCCCTCAATCCTCCTATACCCCAAGTCCCTCATCCCCAGCCCCACCCCAGAGCCCACACTCCCAGCTGGAGCCCTCTCCCCTCCCCCCACCCCCGCACCACATGTCTCAGCCACAGCCTGGAGCCCCCTCCCGCACCCTGAACTCCTCATTTCTGGCCCCACCTCAGAGCCCGCACCCCCAACCAGAGTTTTCACCCCCTCCCACACTCCAACCCCAATTTTGTGAGCATTTGTGGCCCGCCATATAATTTCTATTCCAAAATGTGGCCCTCAGGCCAAAACGTTTGCCCACCCCTGGCCTAGGGGATGGCCCATGTAAGCAAGAGAGAGTTGTCACTCCTCCCTAATCAGGTGGTGAGCCAATGCAAGACTCAATTGACAAGCTTTGCTCCCTCCCAAAACTATCAATGGAAAACCATCGAAGGCACTACCAAACAAATGAAGCCTCTTGGACGTGAAAAAGGAATGTTACAACAGACAGAGTTTTGCTCTGGCTGTAATTAAAAAACTAAGGGCTGTTTTCACTATAGCACAGAGAAGCTCTCTGGATTCATCTTTTGGAGGTTTTATGAACCTTGTGGTGCTTTCGTGATGTTTGGGCCCTGGTTCTTGTTAAACCAGTCAGCTCTGCAAAAGACTGAGTTTTTTCAGGAAAGCCTACTTTATTACATAGATAAGGTAACTATTGATAAGTGTAGATCCAAGTTCACATTTTATGATTTTGTTTTGTGTTGTCATCAGTTGTTTCCATCTTTCTCTTATTTCTAGTTAAAGTTTTATTTTTTCTTAAAGAATCCTACATTTGTTTTATTGTAAGTGCTCACAAGTGCTGTGTAGTTTAGAGAAGTGGTGGCTAAAGATAAAACTGGGGTACACAGCAGCTTTGGATACATGGTAGCTGGAATTTCTGTGAGTAGCCAGTCTCAGGGTGTTGCCAGATGCATTGATTACCGGTATGTATTGTTATATTGATTGCTTTAAAACCCCAGTTAACACTTTGAGGTTCGATAGGTTCTTTTCCCAAGATCGGGCCCAGTATTATTTGAATTATATTGTAGGTGGAAGCCCCTATGTGTATGGCAATGGCCACAACACCCAAACTCAGGGAAGGCCTTTTGAAATTGTAAAATTTTTATAATTACTATAATTAGTCTTTAAGTAAAACAATCCAAACAAATAAGGTGAACTGATACAGGACTGTAATAATGCCCAGCACCATTACATAGGCAATTCTCTCTATCCTTGGGGAGGACTCGAAAGGGTGAGACAAATCTTAGTCTGAGACAAGGATCAATTCCAATGGCCTAACCATATAAGTGGATGTTTTATAGATCTTGATGTTCATCATGCATATACCTGAGAGGTTCCTCCCACTTTTACCACATCAGAACTTCCTCACCCTCATAATGTTGTGTTGTCTTACCCTATAGGTTAATATATTAATTAATTTAAACTTATTAGCATACGTCAATTGGTTACTATGGTTACCTATGGTTGAACATCTGCTGATGTTTTTCCCTCCCAAAATACCCTAAAATGGTACTGACTGACTTCTTGCAGTTATCTGTCAGTAATTTATGCTTAGTTTCAACACTTTTGAATATTGCAAAACAATATCTTATGTCATTTTGTGACTTAAGGACACTGCTGGTTTACTTACTTATGCTAATTCTATTAAACAATTTACTTCTACCAGGGCTATTGGGCCTTGCTGTTATGCTAAGTGCTTAAGCTAATCTCTTATAGACCTGTACTATAGGTTTCTTGTGTTTCTGTAATATTATTCCTATCTGTTACCATAACAGTATGTGGGCTACAGGGGCTGGATATCACAGGGGAATGATTCAAAGGGATTCAGGGATTGGGGTGTGTGATGAGATCCCCGGGGTGCAGTCTGGGACTGTGGCACTGCTGTGCCCCCCTGAACTCTCTCCAGCCTGGGCTGTATCTCACAATGTCTTGCTAGTGACCAGCAGCAAACCCCTCCAGGTGCTGTTATCACTCAGCATGAACACACGTGGAGCCCCTCACCCAGCTATATTGCATGAATGCTCCCAGAACCACTCATGAATCACACAGGGAAAGGCACCAGCCAGATCCCCCCAGTTCCCAGCACTGTACCCCAGGAATATACAGTCTTGAACTACTCAAGATGAGCACTGCAAATTTATTAATTGGTTCATCACTTCATCAGTGGAAAGTGGATATACACCAGCCTTTGTAAACCTGAGTAGATATGCCACACACTTCATACAAACTCACTGATAAAGATAAACAGTAAAACAAATTTATTGACTACAAAAGATAGATTTTAAGTGATTATAAGTGATAGGCAAAAAGTCAGAGTTAGTTACTAAAATAAAATAAAATATAAGCACGCAGTCTAAACTCTCCACACTATTCGACTGGCCAACATCTAGCTTAACTCTCCACCCCACTGGATATTGCAGTTCATAGTATGCAGATTTCACCCTTGAAACCTGGGCCAATCTCCTCTGCTTAAGTTTTCTCAGTATCCTTGTTGCTTGCAGCATGGGTGCGGGCAGGAGGAAGGTGAAGCATAGGTCTGCTCTGTTCTGATTTATACCCTCAGTTTCACATACTTGGGGAACACACAAGTCCAGGCATGCCTGGTGGGCATTACTGAATCTCCAAGCAAGGCTGAGCAATTCCCCTGGTTTAGCCTCATGCAGGTGCGTCACTGAATTGTAGTTCCCTTGCTGGACAATGGCTCTTGATGGGCTGTTTGACACCCACCCGGGCATTGGTTACTTTCCTTGCTATTGCCTCTGGGGAGCTAGTATCTGGCTGATTTCCCAACTTACAGCATGTTTTAGTGACAACCATACAACACAATTCTCAACTTCATATGCATTAATGATATACGTATATGGATAGAAAAATGACTTTCCGCAGATCATAACCTTTCCCCTGATAACTCACATGGCCTGCTTTATATGCAAGATCACAATCATATTTAAATTAGGAACATGGGGGAGCACTCTGTAACCCCCAAGATACAGAATGTCACAGGGTGCACCTATTGTTAACCTGCAAGGTGAGGAAAGGGCTGGAATTAGGCCAGAGGAGTATGCTTGAGTGGCTGAAGCACTGGAGGCATCAGAGAGCTGAGACCAGCTACACAAGACAGACTCCCTTTTGCTAGAGGCAGGGAGTAACAAGGTGACTCACAGTTCTGGGTACCCTGAGAACTATCACACTCTCCAAATTAGCCTGTACACTCTCAGGAACAGAGACTAGGGGGCCAGATTCTGATTTCACACGGCTATAAACTGCAATGAAATCAAAACAATTACTAACCCATGGTTTACACTAATGTCAATGGGATTAGAATCAAACCCCACATCTTATTCTGCATTTGTAAAACATCATGCACACGTAGAGTGCAATATAATTATGTACCCAAAAGGCCTATGTTTAAACTATGTTATGAAGGTTGTAATTTTCTAACTTTACAATGCTTGACTTTGCAACTCTAACAACATTTTTTTCAACATACAAAAAATACCAAAAAAAAAAAAACAAAAACAAACAAAAAAAAAACACAAAACCCAGCCCGATATAATTTCCCAATTTCTAAAAAAGAACATTCTGTTATGCACTTGACATACCCGGTCATAGTACCTCTTCGTCCCAACCACAGATCAGCAGAATTTGAACTCTGGACATAGAAGCATTGCAATTCAGACCTCTACCACTTGAACTAAAGGACTATCTACAATAGATGGCAACAGGAGTCGGCTATTATCCAATGTGGGCAAGCCACTAGGAGGACAACACAACACACACTGGGTTGAATGAGTAGTCCCATTTTACAGACACCAAGTATACTGTAGACTGTCTGATAAGCAATATAATATATTAGAGACCTGGGTTCTTTTTATTGACAGCTTGTGTAACCTTGCACTGGGGTAGGAGACCTTGCTCAATGAATAAGGATTCTGAAGGACACAAAATTAGTAACACTGGTCAGTAGAGGAGGTGAGTCAAGAACTCATGGTATGGTGACTCCCAGCTCAGGGTTGTAAGAGTTGGAGAAATATTGTATGTGTCCCATCTGGAGATTCAGCTCAGGGAAGCTGCTTCAGGGAGACACTGGGGAGCATGCTCTGTACCACTGTGGGGAAGTGTGGTATAGGGAATGTTCAGCAGCAAGCCTACAATAAATTGTATTAAGCTTAGGTAAATAAAGATTTTAACAGCTTATAAATTGGCCAAATTTGAACAGATTTTCATATACACAGCAAGAAGTCTCTCTCTGACACCAGAACTATCTGCCTGGCAAATTTTGGGTTCCTGTTCCAAAACAGAGGCACAAGAGCTCTTCAAAGTGGTTTGAAAATTTTTTTTTAAATGGGAAGTGTTAGGTCACCTTAATATATCAGTTGCTAACATAGGTCCTATAAAAAGTGTTTTTCGGGAGTGGGAGAATATTTAGATTTTCGTAAAAGAACAAAGCTTTGTATTGTATTCACGAGTGTACCCCTAATTATACTGGAAACATGAGTTTTAGCAAGGTAAAAAAGACAATTGTTCATATATTTTCAATCTAATTCTTAGGCTTGATTTTAAAGATGTCAAGTATATAATATTGTCAACACGTTTAATACAATATACCTTTTAGGTAGTGATTCGATGTTTGGCAAAGAAAGCTGACATACCTTGGTGAGGCTGGCATCCTTTAATGTATCTGATGACACTGATGGCTGTCAGAGTATTAATACTGACTAGACCAAAAAAGAGTATTATAAATCCGTCCACCTGACAAGGAAAGGGTGGAGAGAAGGAGAAAAAAAATCCAAATTCAAAGGTAGAGAACACAGAAAAAACATGACATTTATTAATATTTAGTATGTTTCTACTAAGTATTTTGAAAGTTCTTTTTAATATTTATTCACACATTTGATTCTAGGCTAACTGTGTTTGATCTTGCATGCACAGAAACAGCTTACTTAAGGACAGCAATTGAAAACAATTGCTCCTGGATTTTTGCCCTGCCAAAAAAAAAAAAAAAAAAGTAAGACTAAAACAAACCCAATTACTAAATAAAACATCAATGTCACAGGAATCTTTATATTCTTCTGTTATTAAGTTAGGTTCTAAGTATTCAGAAAAAGATTAAGAATCTAGAAATGTAAATAATGCAGTTACCTTGCATGTCCATACTGAAGTGATTAGAAAGCCATCATCTCTAAGAACATTAAACAGCTCTAGAATGCCCCTTGAATAGCCAAAGAGGGAAATGCCTGCATCTGAGACAGCAAGATTGAAGGTGAGATAGTCCTGAGGGTCCAGGGAATGTCGTTGGTAGTACATGATGAAGATCACCCCTCCATTGCCAAGCCAAGAAAGCCAACCTATGCAATTAAAAGTCAGTGCTGTAGGACAACTGGAGAACAATTTGAAAGAAAAATATTAATTGGTATTTTGCACTTCCTTTTTGCAGGAAAAATGGGTCATGCCATTGACTTCTCCCTTTCCTTAAGTTGTGGCATTGACTGACAGACTTGGAGCTCCATACAGGATGATGGCTGTTACAGAAGAGGTTAGATAAATATATTGAGCAATAATGGGAGGACTTCCTAGAAGTATGACAAGATAGGGAGAGCCTCAGGTGGTTGCAATTAGTTAAATTAAACTTTCATTGCAAATAATCTCCTAATTAATTCACAATTTGTGATGAGAATTCAAGAGACAAGTTGACTGAATATGGAGAGCCTGAGATAATCTCCCTAAGACCTCGCTCCTGTCAGGAGTTTCCAGTAGTGCACACATCTCACCAGTAATACGGTACATAACATACTTTCATAAGAGTATTTTTGAATGAAGCTGGAACTGATCTGAATAGTTTATATTACATTGGACAACTCATAAAACAGCCTGTTTTTCAGGTTCACAAACAAAATAGCAGTTGATCAGACCTTGCCCAGGAATTAAGGAACAAAAAAATATTCGAAAACCGCCATTGTATATCTGATTTCTGCCGTTATGGGGCAGAGAATTCACTGCTGCTAAAACAGCTCTTTTGCAACAATGAAACATTCAGAGAGGAGTTTCCAGTACTTAATGGGCTTTCCATAACCTGGAACTACCTGGAGACTCAGCAATGCAAAATACCCCGAATGGGCTTTCTACATATCTAACCTCAATGAAAGACTTGAAGCCACTTTGAATAGTTTATGAGGAATCTAGAAACAACACGAGAAGCCTTTCCATTAGGCTAAAACATCTAGAATGGACAGTCACAACCGCAAAATAAAAAGAGAAAAGGGTTTCTAGAAGTTTGACCAAAATGAATTGGGCTTTTGAATACACAGAGCAGGTTTTTACACTCCAACCCAACCCAGAATTGCTACTGCACAACACCTGGAATGGACTTCCATTAGAATCTCAAAATATATTGTAACTTTGTGAGGTTGCTGTTTATCTGAGAAAAGGGGGTCAACTTCTCAGCTCTTTGCAGTCCAGAAATAATGGGTAACCCCACATGATTTCTGATGGCCCATATACCATATTCTACCTTTGTCTGAAACTACTGGGGTTTTAGGAAGGGGATGTTTTTATAGTCTTGCCTCATGAGCTGGCAGTTAAATTCAACTTTTTAGGCATGTATTATGTATTTTTGCAGAAGATATTGGCTTCCATAAATTGGAAATTGTCTGTTTGCTGTTGCTTGCAAAATTTATTGAAGAGTAATGGCCAAAGTATGATTCTCTCAAACCTGATCAAGTGACTGTCAAAACCGTTCCAGTTTTGGACTTCAAAAATTAATTGACTTCTTTAGAGATCATGTCCCCAGCATTACTCTGTTTAAGGAAGACAGTGAAGCCATATTAATAGCCTCAACAAACCTTGGCGATGAAAACATACTACAGTTAAAAAGTAAACATGGCTAGGCTAGGTAGAAGCAGCTCTAGGGAAACAGATTATATGCATAGAGAGTCCACAATCAAAAAAGGGTCGGACAAAGTTAATTAAGATTCTAAAAGGCCTTCTAAAGGTTATTTTAAGTCCAGCTCAGTCATATTTGGCCTGAGGGAGGCATGATGGAAAATATGGCTTCACACATATTCCAGATGTGAAAATATTTATCTCGTGAGTTAGAAAATAAGCCTACAATTCCAATTCACTATTAGAGACCACGTGAAGTTAAAAAATAAAAGTAAACTAATTTGATAAAAAATATGTTTCTAAAGTCTATGAATAGATTCCTTCATTCAGTCTACGCAGGATGGAGACAGGTTGTCTTGTGTATTATTCATAGTCTCAAAAACCTGTTAAATTTGCTGTGATTTTCACTCACTCCATGAATTAAAGTAGGTTTGTTTGCTATTTTATAAAACTGTTCATGCACGTAGCTATCATTTATTATGTATAATTGAAACAATGTAAAAACTACTTAGTTCAGTTTTAGTAGTAGGGCTTTCAGTATCAAAAATGTTTGATTCATATAAATAACAATAACAAAGCTATTTCCTACTAACAGCATTGTAGGTTTGAGATTTGTATTTTGAACAAAAAAGAGCAGATGTTTTTGATAATCTACTCAGATCGTTACAGATACAAATAATGTGGAACAATCCCAGGAGTTTGACAACTTCTAATTCTAAGGGAAGGAAAGAAATTTTGATTTTATCGTCGTGAATTTCTTAGGATGGTGTAGTACTATGCTATGAAGGGTGACTATGTAGAGAACTGGTCTTCACTTTTCATTTCCCACCCTACCCCAATTCCAGTTTCCATTTTACACTACTCATTTCATGTTTTAAAGCTAGACTCTTTCTGAAAGCTACCAATTTCTCATTTATTTTTAGCTGGATTTTTATAGTGATAAATTAACCTGAAATATCTTCAACAAAGTATAACAGTAGCAGCAACAAAAAGTAAATAAACTATCAGTGTCAAGCTGTGAATTAGTCTTTGGATAACAAATATATAAACATTATGGTAAGTAAAGTCCATTTCCTTTGATTTTAAATAACTGCAATTTCTAAACATATATAAGATCCAACTTTACCCTTGAAAAGGCACAGGTATACCGATTTTCCACAAACTCATGATGAGCCAACTGCACATCTCTCTTCAGAGCGAAGAACAGAAAATAAAATTTGAAACACAGCTTGAATTTGCTTTTTACTTACCTAGCGTGAGCAAGTAAACCCCAATAATGGTTTCCCAATCCTCTGAGACAGCAAACCCAGACTTGTTACTGTGCAATAAGCTGGAGCTGTCCATCAGCACCACTCCCTCACTTTCTGGAAAGTTCCGATTCAGAAAACACAGTAGTAGATGCAAACTATTTCTCTCTCTCTCTCTTTTAAATAAGCATCTCACAGAACTTCTTTGACTCTTCTTTAGCAAGAGTAAGATTATTACTTCTTTAGTAAGATAGCAGCAGCAACTATGTGGGAAGTGCTAAAGAGAAAGCTGAGCAAGGAGGTAAGACAGTGATCTACCATCTACTGAGCCTCAGCTGCCACTCAGCATCAGTATAATTAGCAGCATCAGAAGTGCTGAGCTACTTGGTTTAAAGTCTAAGGGTCTGATCCACACATGGCCCAAATCTGTCTTTCACATAAAGAGCTTTCTCTTAACCTCAATAGCCCTTAGAATGATGGAGGAGACAATCCTGCTAAAGGTTTCCCTGCATGATCCCTTGCATTCCTTTTCTACTACTGATCTCTTTTGGAGATGGGCCACTTAACAGGAATATGTAATATTCCAATGATGGTAGAAAGAACCAGTAAATGCTATAGAACTTTTCACAAAGAGATGCCCCAGTGAAATACAGTAGAATCTCAGTATTATGAACACGTGTTATGAACTGACCGGACCTTTGGAACTGGAAGTACACAATCAGGCTGCAGCAGACACAAAAAACCCCCAAAAAGCAAATACAGTACAGTACTGTGTTAAATGTAAACGACTAAAAAAAATAAGGGAAAGTTAAAGGATTTGACAAGGTAAGGAAACTATGTCTGTGCTTGTTTCATTTAAATTAAGATTGTTAAAAGCTGCATTTTTTGTCTCCATAGTAAAGATTGAAAGCTGTATTAAGTCAATGTTCAGTTGTAAACTTTTGACAGAACCATAATATTTTGTTCAGAGTTGTGAACATTTCAGAGTAATGAACACCCTCCATTCCTGACGTGTTCGTAATTCTGAGACTCTACTGTACTTCGTTTTGATGCGGACACAAAATATAAGGTGTGGAATGTATCAAAACATGAAAACCAAATGGTGTGTGTTGTGGAGGAACTATACATTTATTTAGAAATATATTAAAGCTTTAATCATAAAACTTATGCACTGCTCAAGTAGCAAATGACGAAGTACATACAGCAAAGCTTTAAGGCACCTCTAGATGCTTGGAAGATAGCAAATGAATTTTACTAAGTATTTGACAACGTGTCCCATGTCTAAAGATTTAAACATTCTCCCTTTTTGAAACTTTTTTTATTTTTATTTTATTATTATTATTATTATTTTTTTTACGAGGGAGAGAAACAAGTTAAGAAGAGAACAAATGACAAGATATCCCATATGGGTGATTTCTATTAATCCCAGAGAGCAACCAAAGACAAATCAGAATTTGAAAGGTTGCATTGAGATAAAAAGGTATTATAGCAGTGGATGTAATAAGTGGAACTACAACTATAATGCTTTCCTAGTCACTGTACTGTGGGCAGGACTTTGCTAAAATTGATGAGGTGTAACAGAGGGTAATCTGACTCAATTCGGCCTGCAAAAAGGGGTAGTAATTATAAGGAATGGTAAATTTGGCTGCGAAAGCTTGGTTAACTTGGTTCTACATAATTTAGAAAAAATGACAATGTGAATCATAACTCCAGAACATGTGAAATGGAACTAAATCTGCCTAAACTGTAGTTTAAATGTTGAACAAACTTTGAAATCAATAAGAAAAGCCACCTGGTATATATTAAAATTGTAAACAGTCCTAAACAGATTCAAGCTCATACATTTGAAGCTGAACCCAAGCAAAAAGCAGAGTTTCTGCTGCTTGACAATGGAAGGCATTTTGCAGAGTTTGCAGCCATAGTGCAGTGTCCTTTGGTTGAAGATACACACCCATAACTGGTCAGTTCAGTTCATAGTTTAGGAGTGCTCCTGGATTCCTTGCTGATGCTAAGTGCTCATATAGCAGCATCCATGGATAATGCTCTTTGCCAACCACAGATGGTAAGGAGGCTCTGTCCCAGTCTTTGTCACTTCCTGGTTTGAACATAACCACTTCTACTTTAGCATGAAGCTCTCAGCCATCAGGACACTCCAATTACTGTAGAATGCAGAAGCACATATCCTCAGCAATCTGGGCTACAGTGAGCACAAGTTATCCTTTGCTCATTACACTGTCTTCCTATAGAATAGTGTGTTAAATTCAAGATGTTGGTCCTTTTTTCCCCAAGGTGCTCAATGACTTGGGCCCAGGATATCTAAGAAATTGCCAAAAGAGTTGGGCTGATGTATGTGGTCAACAACATTGCTTCTCAAGCACTCAGCAGTTCACCACAAGGGTAAAGCTCACCTGTGCAGGAAATGGAGCTCTCTCATAGGTTGGCCCAAGATTCTGGAACAAACTCCCATAGGAATGAAGAACCACCTCAACACTCACTCTCTTCCATTCCAAGTGCCAGATGTACTACTTTGACCTCATTTTCACTAATCTTCACTAACAAACACATAGCACAGTATAATTTATTAAAAACAAACAAACAAAAACCTGCACATGCAATTTCCCCACTGGGTAGAGAATGAGAGCAAGGATGAGTTACACGTAACAGATGTTAGTCATGTTGCTTTATGCACTACTGGTGCTCAGATACTATAGGGATGAGATTAATATAAGAACTGGACTGAAATAGGGTTTTTTTTTTAAGATGGGGAGTGCCAGTAGTTACAGGTACTGGACAGACTGCTGAGCTAATGAAAGAGTGCATATGTTCAATGGCTATTAGCCAGGATGGGAAGGAATGGTGTCCCTAGCCTCTGTTTGCCAGAAGCTGGGAATGAGCGACAGGGGATGGATCACTTGATAACCTGTTCGGTTCTTTCCCTCTGGGGCACTTGGCACTGGTCGCTGTTGGAAGACAGGATACTGGGCTAGATGGACCTTTGTAGGGCCATTCTGTAGGGCTAGATGGACCCAGTAGGGCCATTCTTATGTTATGTTCTTATGATGATTTTTATTTCCAATATTTCCTATGGATAAAATGGCACTAAAAATGCATTTGTTTTCTTGTATTACTTTGTACTCATGTTTTAAGGAGTAGATGAAATGCATTACTTGTGTGGGGATGTCTAAGAATTCACTGGTATCAGAAAAGGATTTCCCTTTGAACAAAATTAATGTTACAAAAGAAGATAGTTGAAAAATTCAAAGGTTGTGGGAAGAAGCATCCTGGAAAATTTCAACCATTAAAGCAACAAATCACAGAATCTCTCAGTTCTTAAATAAAATTATTAAAATATGTTTGTGCGCACACACAACACACACATAAGTGAGATAGTTGCCTCCCTTCCCCAAAGAATTCCACCATTTCAGGAAGAAGAACCTCTCTTGTGGTATGTTGTGTAATTATTTCATTTGAAGAAATTTCCACCTTTCAAACCATACTGATTTGGTAGGGCAGGCTGAGAGTCACCTCCTGTAGAGATGTACTATTTTGGGGAAGTGACAATATTAATCCAGCCATTACAGGGCTGCTCTAATTAAGAAACTCCCCTGTGTACTCTGTGGCTAAGTCCACCTGAGAAATTTGCATTAAAAAAAAAAAATAAAAATCCCCTGAACCAGCATCCACCATAAAATGCTATAGTTATAATGTATTTCAATTTTAGACTTACAAAGCAGTAAGTGCTGTATTGTGATTTTGTTTTAGTGTTCATGAAGAAGTTACATTTTAAACAGTTTCTGTTACAATACCCAATTAAAACAGTTACACATTTAATGATCATGCAAAAAAGATAAACCTGAGTTCAGAGGACCACGGATTCCACCAGTTTCATGCTGAAATTTTGACTGGGCAGGCAGATGAATGAGCAGGTTAATAGCTGTAAAATTTTTCAGAATCTTAAACAGCCAAATGAACTGCAATGAAGGCTTCTGAAAAACTGATTCGGGTTCTGTAGTTTCCACATCGGAGTGTTGTTCCTTTAAGATTTCTGAAAGCATGCGCCAAACCTCTTCCTTCCCATATTTTGGAATTAAAACGGATTAATTGTGATTAATTTTTTTTAACCGCGATTAATTTTTTGAGTTAATCACGTGAGTTAACTGCAATTAATCGACAGCCCTATTTTTTATACAAGGCACAATTAGCCAGCAGAACCCTTTGGTACAAAATATTGAGCCTAAAAAAAGACCTGGGTATTTATGTGGATGACAAGAATATCTGAAGTTATAAGAAGAAATATTAAAGTTTTGGAAATTCACATATTTCAATGTTCAAGCCGATCTCTATCACAGGTTAGAAACACAAACTTTCCCTGAGGTTTATGCCATAACCATTTTCTGAAGAGCTTGTTGCACCTTCTTCTGAAATATCTGGTTCAGGCCACTGTAGGAGAGGGGACGGTAGTCGAGATGGACCACTGATCTGATTCACTATGGCAATTCTTATGTTCTTATGAAATGCTTAAAAACATTGATCATTTATAGCTGGTTCTGAAAAATTAGTTTGGGTTCTACAAAACATATCCATGAGGTTCTTATGATTTTTGCTATTTCCCAGTCTTGTGACATTGTTACTAGAATTTTCCCCTGATAAACATACAGGCCTAAAAATGCAGTTTTGTCTTCTTCCATTTTCTAACATACATTTAGATGGTCTGGCTTTCAATAGGAGAACATATTTCTTCAAGTTAAGCAATTTTCTCTTAATTTTTGTTTAAAACGATTGTGTCAGTTACTGTAACAAGAACTAAGGGATACATACGGTACCTGATAAATGCTATTATCTGCATGTAGGCCTTGCATATACACTTTCTATTGCACTCAAGTCCCAGACATACCACAATTACATTTGCAATCTAAAAATTTAAAATGCACCAACCACAGAAATGTTGCAGCAGACAGAATATAGATTAAGTTTTATTTTCTGAAATGTTATTCATATACACTATGTTAAGTACAGGCCTTCCTTCAAAATTATCAGATTAATGGAACGGTTTAAGTTTTAATGTTATAACAAGGTTATAGATATGAAGGTGTCATCTGATTGTTGTCATGATCTTTTTCTTCACACTTCCAAATTGCCAGGTAGTTTCAAATAATGGTGTTTTTCGGTCCTATTTCTGCCCAAGTTGGGACAGCTAAATACAAAGAGGGAAAAGAAAAAAAAAATCACATTGCCAGCATTATTTTTTAGCCCAATAATTCAGTTTAAAGAGCAAACTTGGTTTTTTTTACAATATTTGGTTGCTGTTTACAAATGAAAGAATGCTAGTTAAGAGAAAAGTGTAAGGTATAAAAAGCATTGATTTATTTTGTCCTGATAATAAAATATGAACAGCTCTGGAATGTCTACTAAACAAAGCATCAGGGGGTAGCCGTGTTAGTCTGTATCTACAAAAACAACAAAGAGTCTAGTGGCACCTTAAAGACTAACAGATTTATTTGGGCATAAGCTTTCGTGGGTAAAAACCTCACTTCTGACATGTCAGTATATAATGCCTGCATCTGTAACTTTCACTCTATGCATCTGAAGAAGTGATGTTTTTACCCACGAAAGCTTATGCCCAAATAAATCTGTTAGTCTTTAAGGTGCCACTAGACTCCTTGTTGTTTTTACTAAACAAAGCCAATCTTTCATAAAAAGAAAAATCTATAGTTACACAGTTGAGTACAGAGCTGTCGGCTTAATAGTGTACACTAAGTACTCTCATCCCTATGAAGTAAGAATGTGCTTAGTTCTGCCAGATGTATTTAAATACCAATTGATTTGCTTTAACTACCATGAAAGGACTAACAAAGGAAGAAATATAGGTGATGGGAGGCACTGCAGTGCTAAGAAATGCTCAACAGTGTCAACTAGGCTGAGCAGTTGTGTATCGTTGGAAAGGAGTGTGGAGAAACTGATATTACTGTTAATTAAGTCTCACTGTCATTTAAGGGCTTACTCCAAAAGATATGGGGGACCTGCAACTCCCACCGCAGTTCATGGGTGTAGCACTCTCAAGGTCAGGCACTTAGGCCATGTCTACACTTACCGGGGATCGATGCTGCTGCGATCGATGCAGCGGGGGGTCAATTTAACAGGTCTAGTAAAGACCCGCTAAATCAACTGCAGATCACTCTTTGGTCAACTCCACCGGAACAAGAAGAGTAAAGTAAGTTGATGGGCATCTCCTATCAACGCAGCGCAGTGTAGACACTGTGGTAAATTGACCTAAGCTACCTTGACTCCAGTTACGTTATTCATGTAACTGGAGTAGTGTAACTTCGGGTCGACTTACCCTGGTAGGATAGACAAAGCCTAAACGTGAAAAGCTTAAGCCAAAGCTTTCAAAACAGTGTCAGATGGAGGTGTTTACCCCACTGGGGTATTTCAACAGCTAATATGGATTGACATGCGAATTTGGAGGAGTTCTGTGAAATCAATCCATCTTCTCCATAACGGTTTATGTTACTTGGAGACATTTAATTAAAGCATACTTGATTACAAACCATATTCATCTGTTATATGTGCACTTGCTAAATACCCATTTACAACTCAGGCCTCTTAAATTTTATTAGATTTTTTTTTTTAAACTTACACCAGTTGATCTATATTTCAATTTGTATTAAAGTGTTTAAAATAGTTCAATTTCTACAACTGAATCCAATAAAATCAGCGATGGGCTATTAAGGCAATTAACTCAAAGTATTGAAAGTTTAAAACGATACTAGTGGTAACTTACCTGTTTTATAAACTGTGCAGCATTAAAAAGTTCACTGCAGCCATATAAGACATGTTTGCCTTGTTTGCCCTGTGCAAAGAAAAGATAAGGAGAGATCAGTTTTAATAAAGCAACAATGTGGGTGATTAACTATTGTGTACAAAACAATAACTTTAGCAGTCAGAGATCATGTGAGGAACTTGTTCTTCTAGTATAAAACCTATGTTGCTGATCAGGTAGGAAAAGTAAATGCCTCACAAGAAAATAAACAACGTTGATTAAGTGGAAGAAATGGGGAAATGATGGGACAAAGTCAGAAAGCAGTGAAAAATGAGGCATTTTTCACACACGCAAATCAATTAGAGGGCTTGTCTACTGGAAAATTAATTTGGGTTAAGGTAGGGTGTGAATTTAAAGCAGAAGAGAAGTTTTGGAATAACTTCCTGTCTAGATGATCATATTCTGGAATAAGAGGGCCTTATTCTGAATTAGGTTTTATCTACATAGGGCCTAAAAGGTGTAAATTTAAAAATTAAAGTAATCCAAATTAAGGCCCTTTTAATTCTGAATAAGAGCATAGTTATGGGGGTTAATGCAATTTAACTTTAAAAGTTAATTTTATTAATTTTCCTTAGTGTTCCCATGTAGACAAGCCCTAAAATGAATCCACTTCCAAAATGTACTAAGCAAAATTGGTATAAAGCCTTCTTATTCTGGAATAAGAACATCCACACAGGGAATTAATCAGGACCAGCTTCCCATATAGAGGAGCTCAGAATCTAATTGTCAGTCCTTTGTTACAACTTTTAAAAGGATATAAAATCTCCATCCGATGGGCTTCCTCATGAGCTCTCATAGAAAAACCACACATCCTTGTTTTATAATATTATAAGGCATCGTTATAGGAATGGTAGCAATGCATTATTATTTGTATTACAGTAAAGCCTAAAACCCCCAATCTAGAGCCCATTGCATGACAGGGAAAAGTCTAATACAACAGTACATTGACGATAAAATCCCTTACCCAAAAACAGAGGTATCACATTCATGCCAATCTACTACACTACTACTTGCTCAATTAAAAATATAGTAACTTTGGATAAAACATTTTCAGTTTGCAGTGACTACAAATTGTTTTTGTTCCAGCAATATTTTCCTAATAGTTTCTAAGTCTGAAAAATCATCCTGATTCTTTCATCTCCAAAATGCTAATAAGATGTATATTAAATATAGAAACAATAAGAAAATATTTCCAGTATTAAACTGTTAGCCAAATCCCTTCAAAAAGTAGACCCACAAGTGCAGATTTGAGATCCTCCAATACTTCCAAATAACTGTGTTGATGTTTTTTTACTTTTCCTCACTTCATAACCTGTTTACAGTGACGAGGAAGAGGGGTTTACCTCATCATGTCTCCCACCCATGAAAACATGTAGGTCTACACTGGCGGTCGGAAGAAAGAATGGTCTGCCAAACAGCCACACAGCCTGGCACCTTGCTAAAACACGTTATCGTTTTTTTAAAGGCAGGGAGATGATAAAATAGGTCTTCCAGAGAAAGTTAATTAGTTAAAGACATTGGGCATTCAATGTGTATTTGCATGTCTGCAAACAGAAATCTTTTCCTTTGGGGCACTGCAAGTCTTATAGTAACGAAGATAATGGAATGAAGAACCTTTTAAACTCTTGTCATTAGTTGAAATATAGTTAGTTCACTAGTCTGATCACTGACATTGTCATCAAATTTATTGCTATTTGAAAGCTGTCTGGTGGCTTTTTTGAGATGAGTTTGGGTTTCAATCCAGTTCCTTACAGACATATGCCCACATCAAACATTTCCAAAAAGGGCATTCTTAGCAAAGAATAAAAGATTAATAGCTCTGGAGAACTGATTACTCCAGATATAGTCTCTAAGAAGGAAGAGCTGTGGATCATTGGTGAAGCACTGCAAGGAAATTTGCACAGCTTTTACCCTGTGTTGTTTCCGTTCCATAGAGAACTACAAGACCTGTGAGTTTAGTGCTATTGATCTAGCTTTCAAAAAGAAACGGCTACTTGTAACCACGGTTCTTTGAGATGTGATATAGACTTGTATTCCAAGTAGGCGTGTGCGCGCGCCACAGTCTTTTGCCTAGCAGTACCCGTAGAAGGGTGGCGCTCATGCCCGTAGCATCTCCTCTGGCTATATGAGGCAGTACCACCCTGACACGCGCTCCCCCCTCCCCACCGTTCCTTTGCACCGACTATCCAGAGTCTACCTAAGCAAGGATTGTAGGACTGCTCTTCTAACGTTAGCGTCTGTTCTGGAAGAAGCAGAGATTGCATAATGGTCCATTAATGTGTGTACAGACAACCAAGTGTCCGCACTACAAATGTCCAATATGGAAATGCCATTAAAAAATGCCGCTGATGTTGCTTGTGATCTCATCAAATGCATCCGTATCTGCTGAGGAGGCATAGCCAATGCCATCTCATATGTAATGATGCAAAATGTTGTCCATCTACCGATGGTCTGCGCAGAGACCACTTGTCCCTTCATGCGGTCTGAATATGATACGAACAGATGAGGCAAAACACGAAATTTTTCAGTCCTGTTCAGACAGCATCTAACATCAGACAGCATCTAACATTAGCTCCTCCAGGGAGGAATGCGGCTTGGGGAAAAATACAGGTAGATACATCACTTGGTTCAGGTGAAACTGACAAACATCAAAGCACACTAGAGACACCACCCTGGATACAAACTTTGGCGTGGCTGAAGCATCACTTGTCCCTGGAGCATTCTCTTGTCCCTGGAAAACTGCCCAGCCATCAGGACCTACAACTCTGATACCCTTCTGGCACAGGTAATAGCTATCAAGAATGCAGTCTTCGGAGAAAAGAGGGGCAGCAGGCAGGAAGCAAGTGGCTCAAATGGAGGCCCCATTATAGCCGCTAAAACCATGTTCAGGTCCCACAAGGGGGCCACCTCTCTGACTGGAGTAAGCAGGCGGAAGAAACCTCTCAAGAATTTTGTTTTGAGAAAACAGATTTCCCTTGAACAGGGGGATGAAATGCCAATATTTGGCCTGATTCCTGAAGGTGCTACAGGATGTCCTGGATGGAAGCCTCTATCAGATGGGACTGATGGGCCAAGGACGATGCAGAAAATCTCTTCCACTTTGCCCTGTAGATCGTTCTAATGGAAGGTCTCCTGCTGTTAAGTAGGACCTGTTGGACAGCCTCCAAACCACACCCTCCTTCCTCTCTAAGGCATGCAGTGGCCACGCTGCAAGGTGCAGAGAGCTGAACACTGGAGCAGGGTGCAGCCATGATCCTGTGTGAGGAGGTTGGGCTATAAATTTGTGAGGTTGTAGCAACAGACACAGAGCTCTGACTATACCTGACAGGCAGTAAAAAGGAACTGAAGGGGGTCGGGGCGACGCTGCCAGGTTACAGGCATGAGGTGTGAGTGCCTCCCCTCTGCAGGTCCTGCTGGACAAAAGGCTCCAGCGTGCAAACATCTACTTGGAATAAGTCTGCATTTAGCCGAAGAAGAACATCAAAGCACACTTGTTTAAAATTAGGGTTATCATGCTGCCAGTGGTGCCCCAGTCTTGGGTTTGGGACATCAACATTTCTTCTGTGCTGATAAGTTCTGATTCTATAAATATTAGACTGAGGTATCAATGAATGAATCAGACAGAAGATTAGAAGAAGAAAGTCTTAGAGAATAATACTTCCATTTACATACACAATTTGGAATATTGGAAAGAAATAAATGGTTTTTATACAGGATTTGAATAGGATTCTAAAAATATTAGGGTCAAAATCTTCAAAACTGTGATGGCAAGTGGGACTATTTGAGATCTAATTTGCATAAACACTAAACTGCTTGCGTAACTTCATTTGTTTTGCATTCAGAGCACCTTAAATAAGACATGTACACACATGGGTAACTGTGCAAGTGCAATCTGGAAAATTTACTCTTAATTTCGTTCAAATATTGCTTGAGTCTGGCTGTAGTTCTTTAAACACACAAAATGTATTTAGCAATGCAGTATCTGTCTGAATGAACATACAGTAGAGCTAATCAGAACATTTTCAGTAAAATAAAGTTGTCATACTGTATGCTGATCTATCAAAGCTGAGATTTTTCACACAGACATCAGTTTTGATGAAGTTTTTTGTTGTAAAGGTAGAGGGAGAGGCAGAGAGAGAGAGACTATCTTTCTATAACCTCATGTTTAGGGTACTAGCCTGGGATATGGGAGACCCTGGTTCAAAGTCCCTGCTCTGTCTGATTAATCTAGGATGAAAAACCCTGAATCAGGGAGGTGCAGGGACTTAAACCTGTGACTCCCACATTCCAGGCCAGTGCCTCAATACCAGACTACATCCAAACCTTAGCAAACAGCTCAGATTTTGACTGGGAAATGGACATTTTGACAATTTTGCTTTTTCAAAAACAAACATAAGGCTTTGTTTTCATTCCAATGCAGAATGAAACATTTCAAAACCTCCAAAGTTGCCATGGAATAGAACTGTCATCCTTCAGCTCTCCAACATACACATTTTCTAAAAATATATCATTTTAAATAAAACATTAAGCTTGTATTAAAAAAGTTAACCACAGTGGTTTAATCATCAAATATGAGAGCAAGGTACTTAATTTAAAATCCAGTACTTGGTTGAGACATTCAAATCAAGATTTTATAGGCAAACAATTATTGGAGATGTATTTCAAGCTGTGTAAAATAACTTAACTGATTTTCAGATTAAATTCCAAACTCATTTATGGGAATCAAACAAAATCTAAATGTAAAGTCATATGGAAAACTACACTCGATCTAAAGTTCCTGTGATACAGCATACTCCTTGACAGAAGTAAGGACTTAGACTTAATGCTATTCAGTCTTGTAAACAGGGATATAGTATCTTAAAATGGCTTACGAGTAAGAGTTTTATTACGAATACCCAACGCACAAAATTTTGTCTTTTAAATAGATCATCAAGACTAGTAATCTGCAGAACCTATGACCAGAAAGTTTTACAACAGAAAACACAGGTTGTTTTTTTATGATGTTGAAAAAGATACTGGGAAAAAAGCTGTGTTTATGCCAATTAACCTTATGCAACCTTTTCTTCCATTTCCATATATGCATCAGATTACTGTGATTCTCCTTAATCTCCGAGGGTTGATTTTAACCTTCTTTTGAAGCTTAGTTAATGCTGCTACAGGCAAATCAGAAGATGAGCGAGGCAAAGCTATCCTCTCCTCAGAGATGAACAATCCTTGTCTGGCTATGCTGGAAGGGGGAAAGGAGACATGGATGTGGTTCAATTCAGTGGCTCTCTACCTTTCTAGACTACCGTACCCCTTTCAGGAATCTGATTTGTCTTGCATACAAATGTTTGAGAACCACTGGTTTAATTAGTCCGCAACTTTATTCCTACATGTCTGGGGGTACTCGACAGATAAATGTGTACAGTGCAGGTAATTCCAAAATAATTTACATATACTAAGGATGAGGGAACTGCTGTCAGCCCTCCCTTTTTACTCATCCTGGTGCCAAGCTAACCTGCTGCTGGGACTTTGCCAGTCCTCCCCCCAAATAAGGAGTAAGGGAGGCTATAAATGGGGGTGGGTTGGCTCCCTGCTGTACCAGTCATGGGAAGCCTGAACCCCATTTCCACTCCTTTAAAGAATACCTCCCTAAATCCTTACCAATTCATTTTATCTGATCACTGTATCCCTTCCCTACAGAGTACCTGCACTGGACATCTGCCCCACACTGACATAATGATTTGTGACATCGTAGTTTAACCCCCATTTCATGTTCACCCCAACTAGACCCCCCCTTGTTATGGGTAAGCTGAAACCCCCCCTCCTTGCCTTTGGCCAATCTGGTAGTGAGGGAAAAATTCCTTCCCAGCCCCCCAAGAAAGGAGCTACTAGTGTAATGCCCACAGAGGATCATGATAAACTACATATCTAGGTGGGAGGGTGGGTGTTACTCTGCCTGGTCAAGGTCACAGAGGGCTTTTCCTGCATGAGCGTGGACCTAAATAGTCCTCCCTCTCTTCTGGTCACCGGGGGGGGGGGGGGGGGAAATCGGTCAGCATCTCCACGTTGACCAAGTCTGAAGCTGCACTGCGAGTCACTTTCTGGCTTTCTAGCTCTTAAAGCGGCCACACACCTTTCCCAACAAGCCAGACAACACCCTTTCCCACCTCCGCTTAAGGTGTCGTGAAGTCATTCTCAGAAGTTTTCTGAGATATTGCCTGCTAAGGGAAGGAACACTAATCTTTTGCTTGGTTGCCTAGGACCTGTGCATAGCTGAAGTCCATAGGTTTTCCAGTCTTGAGAAACCATAAAAATATATTGTTGAAATGGGCAACAATACTCTGGTCTTCTTTTGTTCTCTTTGGAGAGGTCTGTGCAATTTACTACAGGCATCTGGGTCATCTTTTACTATGCAGTACTGAATTTCACAGAAAACAAAACATTCACACCAACAGGAGCTTTAGTAATAGAACATTGATTTATCCTACTAATTATATCTCCTTCTTGAAAATGAAGGTAACAACACACAATGTTGTGTTTATAGCAATCAACAACATTCACCAAAATGGCTGGAAAGTCTCAGTTATGAGGGGTTAATAGCTAAAAACCTGATTTGAGTACTTGATTTGTCTCATCACCTTTCACGAGTTTTCTTTTTTTGGGGTGGGGTGGTGCAGAGGGGTGTACAGGATCTGTGGATTGATCTGCTGTGTATCTCTAAGGCCTGGTCTACACTAACCCCCCAATTCGAACTAAGGTACGCAACTTCAGCTACGTGAATAACATAGCTGAAGTCGACGTACCTTAGTTCAAACCTACTGTGGTCCAGATGCGGCAGGCAGGCTCCCCCGTCGACTCCGCGTACTCCTCGCACTGAGCAGGATTACTGGAGTTGACGGGGAGCACTTCTGGGTTCGATTTATCGCGTCCAGACAAGACGCGATAAATCGAACCCAGAAGTTCAATTGCCTGCCGCCGAACCAGCGCGTAAGTATAGACAAGCCCTAAGAATCTACTCTACCTTTCAAGATTGTTGATTGCTCTTTAACACATTTTCATTTGATAACCATACAGCATAGTGTCTCGGAGCATTTGTGGCAATCTTCACTTGATGGGTTCCCATTTATTGCTTTAAACTGAAGTGTCTAAAATGAAGTTTCTGCCAGCAGCCCAATCCTCTCACCAGACTGACTTAAGCATGGTTTGAAACAAGCAATCTCTCAGGGAAGCAACTGCTCCCAAATCCCTCCAGTGATTGGCAGCAGTAGTTGGCCTGGCACTTTTGATATTAGCCAGGCTTCAGCAATCAGCTAAGAGGAAAATATACACAGTTTATTTTCTTTCAGAGCCTTCAGAGCAAACCCCCTAGTTGTGGTGCCTCCTCCCCTTGATTTGAGGTAAGTAGAAAAATATAGGAGAATCTCAGCTTAAATCTGAAAACTAGTTTCTACCTTCTTTTTGAGAAGACAGCCTTGAACACAATGTATTGGTAAACTAATCATCATGGTGCTCTAGTTCTGCAGAAAGTGACTGGGCTGAGTCCTAAAGATCTGCTTTGCCCGTTCAAGACGTCTTATGTAAAATGAGTCAGTTAAGTTTACGTTATACCACAAAGAACCACCTTGTTAACCTTCTGAAGAAGCCAGGCTCTTCACCGCAAAGATGAAGTTATCCTCAAACAGCTTCATTTGCCATTTATTATAATTGTCGTTTATAGTATCTTGACATTCTTTTTAGTGTCTTCAAAATATTTCCTTTATTCACTTTATGTCCGTTTACCACCAACTAGTTCACCAAAGATTAGTTGTTCTGGTGTTTGTTCCTCAACAACTTGTAGGGCATGACTTGTCCAGTTGAGATGCACATTCAACAGCATTGCCTGTATTCCAGCAGTCAAACTGTTACTTTTTAAAAAAATGTCTCTTTTCCAACCTCAAGCAACTGAAAGCTAGTCCATGTCTTTACAGCATATAGTACAGATGGAAAGCACTACTATACTATACAGTTTGTTCTTTGGCAAAGCCAAATGTCATGCTGCTTGCACATAACAATGCAAACAATCCAATAAAGCTTTCTAGGTAAATTTCTTCAATAGGTTTTTTAGTGAAGATTCTTCCAAGGTGGGTAAATGTCACCACACTTACTGTTATACTGTTAATCCTGATGTGTGTTTCAACACAGCCAGTTTGGTGTTTGCAATATATTCAGCATTTGAAACATTAACTGTCACACCAAAATGAGGCTGTTGTAAAACAAGATGCCATTATCTGCTGGCCTTGCTCTGAGTAGACTACAAGTGCAGAGTCATGCACAAAAAGCAGTTTGCTAATAAGAACTTTCGACGCATTCAGATTAAAGTTACCGAAAGATATTCCTGAGTAGCATCTAATCTTTACTCACAGGTGGTGACAACTGCTTTATCTAACTACTATCAATCAAAATTAATCAATCAATGTTGTGAAATAGTATCAAATGTGATGGGGATTGGATATGTCCTACGCAGAATACTCCAACCATATTATATGATGATTTCATATAATTCAGGGTCTTTTACCTAGAGCTTCATATTTCCTAGTGACTAGCAAAGCTGACAGTATCAAACCTATTTGACAGAGTAGTACAGTTATGTATAAAGATCTCTGTTTGCTGGATGTTTCTGACAATTACTAGGCAGCAAATACTATTTTAGTAGTGATGTGTTGTAAATGAAAACTACACTGTGACTCAAAGCACCCATGATGATGTTCAACAGTCAGTTGAGAAGAACTCGACATTGCCTGCAATATATATTTGAGTAATTCCTCTACAATTACAGTTACTCTTTGAGCCTTTTCATCTGTAAAGAGTGATGAGGTCAACATTTTACCTAGAAAATACTTTTTCCTTGCTCCTGAACAGCAAAGAAAAATGAGGTTAATGATCAATTCATCACATCTACATTTACAGATTTCAATTTCCCTATCATGTAAAACATTACTCTAAGGTGAAACAATTTGGAATGTAGTATAGCAGTCTAACTCTCAGCTATATTGCAAGTTTAGTGATAACAAAACTGCAGTCAGAGCTAATATGCATTCACCATTTCAAGACCAAAAACCAAATTTGCTATTGATGTTTTTTCTACATAATTTTTTTCAGGTTGTATATAAACATAAGCATTTCAGCTGAACTTAATATAACAAGCTCCTACAAGATTGAAAAGATAAGTTACATAGGCTACAATTAGTTATAATCAATTAATTATAGGATATAATTGGCAAAATGTACTTAACCTTTATGTAGTCAACAAGATTTTGATATTCAATGTAGTTGCCTCCTCCAACTACAAAAACAATTGCCTAAAATACAAACACATAGAAGAGGAGATAATTAGAATATGCAATCAAATTCCTATAGTATATGGAGTTTAATAAAAAAATGAGATGTAAACCAGTTTTATTAAACAGCAACTTTTTTTTTTTTTTTTAACATGGAGTTTTCAAAAGCAAACAAATAATGAAGCAATAAATAATCTGGGCCACCTGTTAATCTTACAAACCTAATTCTACTTAAAGGATCTATTACTAAGGATATTACTTGAATTACCAATACTGCAATTACAATCATTTAGGGGACAGAAAACCACTGGCTTCAAACACAAAACAGGGCTGTAAACTTTTCCTTATCTAATTTAGCTTTTCAGAAGTTTTTGACTTTTCAAATATTTCTTTATAGAAGAAAATGGAATACTCTGAGTCTGAGTTACTAATTTTTTACTGAGATAACCATTAGTGGAAGTATTTTTAATCATTGTTTTGGCACTGGTGGAAGGTTAAGAATTAATTTGATAAAGATGCTCTATCTTCTAACACTGCTGTTACTATTAAGATATTTTAACCATTTTTTATTTTCTTTTAGATTTTCATTTAATATTAGAAGGTTTAATGACCTAAAAACCACCTAAGAATAGTAAGAATAGTAACATTTTCTGGGCTATGTTCAAGAAAACTGTAAAGATGGATGAACTATTAGCCTTTTCCCCCCTATTCATGAATTATCCATGAACTGATGGATTTTTACTAATTTGTTCGATGTTCAAAATTATTTGAATACTTTATGTGAACATATTTCAGCCTATAAGTTATTTGCAACATATTCACTTTGACTATTTGCTGTTTATGATGTATGGTTACTCAAGTAACATAGTATTTTTTTGGTCTCCAAGTGAATACAAACCAAAAGAGAAGGGAAACCAAAGACATTTCAAGATGGCTGGGCAAGCATTGTCACCTCGAATCTGAGCATGAATGTGTTAAAATAAATACTCATGAGATTTTTGTTTTTAGAAAACATCACCATGAAAATAAAAAAACCCACCACTTTCCACAAATGTTTGTGGAAAATGAATTAAAAAGGATTGGGAGTTTAAAATTGCTGCGTTCTAATTATGGCTCTATCATTAAATCACTAATAATTACCTTGCAGGGATACTGTAAGGAGTAGTTAATGCTTGTACAACCCTTTGAAGATACAAGGAGCTCTCCAGCATAACTGCTAAGTATAATTAATAATAAATATAATTAGAGTAGTGATTTTGCAAACAGACTCTCCCATTTTCTGAATTCACGACCATGAAATGACTGGAACTTTAAAAAATACTGATACTATAATACATAGACCCTGATTTGGAAAAAGTATGATTTTTACATGACTTACCTCCTGGAATGGATTTTTGTTTCTTGGAACTGAGCTGTAATAAAAATGAACTGCATTATAAATGGAATAGTTAGGGTTTTAACTACAGATATAAATATAAAAATATTAAACGAGTATATGTATATGCATAAAATATACAGAGTACATTCTAATAGTTGGTGGTATTTTGTTTTTTATGGAGAGTTATAAAAAGACTTTAAACGTCATATTTCTCAAAAAAAGATTTGATATAGAAATTTCATTCATTCACACATTCAATTAGCTCAAATATATAAAATTTTTATTTCTTCAGTTTTGGAAGACTAGTGAATTTTGGCCTTGTTTTTTAGTAACGTGTGAACAGGTGAGATCACCTTGGATTTTGTAAGTGGTGATGCAGCTAGTGGAACTAATAAATTGTGAGATAAATCACTAGTGTTCATGGAAATCAGTCAAATCTGTGACCCTTCCTCTCAGACAAATTGGGTTTCTGATTCACATTAGAAGGGTTAACAGGTTTTCCAGTCCATCAAAGGAAGATTTATGGGACAAATTAGGTTGTCTCACACCAGAATAATGGAAGGTATTTCTGAATATTGAGAATAAGATACAATGTGACCTCTGGATCACTGTGGGCTGCTGGAAACTTGGATCACTGAGCCTCTGGAAATAAAGTCTAGATGTTGGTATCTCTGAAATGGGCAGGAGAACTGAGGAATAGAGTGTGGCTGAGTTAGTAGATCACACTTTTTGGGTAGTGGTTTATGAAGATTTATATATTGAAAATATACTCGGGCAGAGGTTGGGTGAATGTAAGCAGATTGATCAATGCACAAAGGAGAACATAACAGATAAAGGGATGGATTTTAAAACAGAAGGCTGCAACTTTATGATGCGTGTGTCTGTGTGTGTGTGTGAGACACAGAGAGAGAAACTCTTAGGCTTTACTTCAGTCCCAGTGTGTATATTAAATGCCCCCCAGGCCAAATAACCAATATTCATGGTTGGCCCCCTTCCGCCTAATTACTAGGATTCAGCTCACCTCATAATCTTCTTACCCTCTCTTCATAAAAGGGGATGGGGGTAAACATGAAGGGTACCTCATTCTGCAAAAATTTATGGTTTCCCCTTCTTCCTGCAGGCTAATAGGTCCTACAAGTTATTCCCTGAGTCTCTTGCTCAAGCTGATTTCTGGGAGTTGTCTCTTTGAGCCTCTTATCCACACTGGACACCAGCTTCACAAACTTATAAACTCCACTTATAAGCTTACAACTTTTAAATTCCTGTCCTTACTCTTTGTTAACCTGAAACCAGGCCTCCAGAATGCTGCAAGGAAGGCAAAAACAACAGCTGGGCATCTTGTGACTCTTGCCCTGGGTGGAAAAATTCAATCCTGATCCCTAAATCTGGTGATGTGATCAGACTCTCAGCATGTTGGAAAGGCAGTCCAAACTAGATTTCCATTACAGGACAGGGAAAGTGGGGCTGCTACATGTCTAGAGGGCTTCAGGGACAGGGAAAGGTGGGGAAAGCACACAAAATAATCAATCAACTCCCCCAATTGCTTACCAAATAGGCAGCTGTGAAAGTGAAGAAATCTCTTCCTTCCCTGAACCCCCTTCCCTGTACATTGCAAGGGAAGATGGAGGGAGGAAAGAGATGGCTCTGGAGTAGCAGAGTCTACCTTTCCTCACTCTTATGTCCCCAGGGTTTAATCAAACATGCCCCTTGCTGGCCCATAGGAGGGCTGTGATACAGGGGCACAGTTTATGGAATGTTGACTATACATTCAATAACTATAGTTACTATAATAATGTTTTGTATAAATGTCCTTTTTTACAACTATACAGTAACCCTCTGTCTTTTGGTCTGGAAATACGCAAACACCACAGAAAGGAACAAGAGCCCTAACCAAAAACAATGGAATCACAAACATGCAGATAATGTAGTTTTCAGAATCCACAGTTTAAAAGTTATGATTCCAAGAGAGGTTTGAGGAAAAATATAAGACAAAGCAAGAACAAATTAGGATAAAAGAAGAAAAGAATGAATTGATTTCTCCCTCTTTTTTCAGGAATTCTTCCCAAATCCCTCAAAATTGGTAGAAAACAGTTCGATCAATATTGCCATTCCTCAGAAGAAGCTCATTCTCCTATACACTGGAATCAATCCTTTACTACAGGTGGACTGACATTCTGGCATGAATGCAGTAGCCTCTTCATTTACATTGGTGCTAATATAGTTCTCCCTTATTTAAATATGATCTATAAATTCACATATATTCAATGTCATCCTTTTGGACAAGTCTCACAAATACTGACAGAGGTGTAATGTGGGAAGAAAACCTAATCCAGTCACAGCACAGCTAAATTTAACATAATTCCTGTACACTTTTAAAAGTAATAAGTAGAAACTCCAATAGTCCACACAGCAAAAGGGTATGTTGGAATGAAATTAGTTTTGTGCTAAGGAATACCTCAAAGACAAATTAATAATGGCCTTTCAGTAATCATAATACTGAACATCAACATTTTAAAGTTGAGTTTTTGGCAACTAGCTGGACTAACTTCTTGGATCATTTTCGGCTGTTGAAAGAATATTGTTTGATCTGTGTAGTACTGTTCAGAAGATAAGGATGACTACAAACAAAAGCCTATGCAGCCATATTTATTCTGGTATCTCCTTCATCAGACTTGGTTTAAAATGAGTTGGAACCTTTATTCACTTAAGAGTAAAATTTGTAGCCCCCTCTAGTCATATACATAACATGCTTAAGATTGTTCCTACATGCCTTATGGAAGAAAGAGACAAGAAGTAGTCTCCAAGAACTAATTTTTCTGAATTATGTGCACACAACCTTGCATCTGCACTGCATGTTCCAGTACGATGATGCATGAAAGCACATCAGTTCACAAAATGTAATATAAACACACAGAAACTGTGATACCTGTGGGTGCAAATTAGGTATTAAAATCAATGGATATTTTTGAAAGAGCAAAAAAAAATATCAAGTTTGGCTTGATTTTAGTAAGTTAAACTATTTTTTAATAGTTTCACAGACAAAACTGCACTCAAACCAGATGTTTCACAATAGCAAAATAAAACAGGCTGAAAGATGCTGCTATATTTAAAAAAGGAAAATATACAGCACTGCCAATTTTAACTTTGATAGCTTTCAGCGCTCATTTTTAATCCATAAAGCTACTTTTGAAAGTGCATGTGCAATGTATAAAACAGATACTTATACTCTGAAAATAATTTTTCATTATTGTAAATGTGCTTGTGAGGAGTGAAGAACACTGGTAAGGGGACAGCTGAAATTCTTATTGAATGCAAATGACCAAGGACAGTGTTGGCCATTTGTTTAAAGTACATTAAAACCAAAGATCTTCTCTATTTCTAGAGTGCTATTGCTGAGATTATCAGCTACAGATATTCATAAAGGTAGCAGATCAAGAAACAGTTTATGACATTTTTGCTGTAAAGTGCTACTATTTCTTCCTTTTTCTTTTTGCAAAATGTCTAGATAATTCTCCATTTCACACTCAAACAAGAAATCTATATGTTACTACCAATGTAGTTTATAGAACTACTGTACAACTGCATCAAAATTTCAGGTTAAAAATGGATGAAAATATTTACCTCTTGAATAATAGGTAGGGAAGTTTAAGTTCATTGTTAATGACCTATGACTTTAAGAAGTTAAGTATGAAAAATTCTGAGATCCAACAGTACTTTTGTAAATGGTTCTAACACTCCAGAGTAAAAAAGTATTACAAGAAATCCTGCTGCTAAACATTAGGACCTATTCCTTTATCTGTGCAGACTATTTGTAAGCTATTAGCAGCATTCTCAGTCAGTGGAATGAGTGTTTCAAATGCAGTACTACAGAAATCCAAGGTGGATACAAATCAATGATTTATTAAAAAATTAAAAATTGGATTTTTTTTATTTAAATTGGATTTTTTTGATAAAACGCTTTTTGAGGAAAAAACCTATCTAAAGATAGTTTTAATTAAGATACATTAATCCTCATGGAATAGGGATTATAAATTCTAATTCTATAGTAAGAGAATATATTCATGTAGTGTTTAAGAAAAGTTTTGTAAATGAGTTCCAACAGCTCGTGGATTAGGGACCCAATCTTATGAGGTTCCAGGGGCTTCTGTATAGATTATTTAGGTTAATCTTTCTATCTACCCAATGGGACTCAGTGCTCAGTCTAGAAGATACCATAAGAGATGCTTAGTTTTGCAGTTCTCAAACTGTGAATTTGTGTCTCCAGAGATAACATGCTCATTAACAGCAAAAATGTTTTAAAATAAATAAATATATAGAGGTGAGAAAAAACAGACCTCAACCCTATTGTCTGTCCCTCTGCAAATTCATGTACACAGAGTCAATCCCTTACCTTTCTCTAAAAGTGTAAAGTTTCAAAAAGTTTAATGAATTGTTGGGGGCGGAATAGATCTGGACAAAGAGATGAAGTCAGGAGATAAATGTGAGAAGGGAGGGACAGGCAGTAGAAACAAAAGTGAAACTGTTTGAGCAGCATATTCCGTAAGTCTTGAGGTCTTTCTGAGTGCAGCCTTCATTGATTTGAGATCTACCATACCACTCTCTCACTAGAAGGAAAAACCTATAATGGCAGCAGGCTGTAAAAAGACCCAGATTGGGAATAGTTTAATGAAGTTCCTGTACCTGTGGGTAAGACAGGCATGCATGCATGCAAAATGCAAACAGAGCAACAAAGAAATGCAAGGCCTGCTTGCCTGAATGAAACAATATCACGAGAAGTGCAGGATCTTCAGGTTGGTAAACTTTTTTATTTCATTCTTCTTTCTTAAGGACTGCCTGTCTTCCTTCTGTACTACCAGGGCCGGCTCTAGGATTTTTGCTGCCCAAAGCAAAAACAATTTTGGCCGCCCCCTCCCCCCGGTTCTTTAATTACCCCATCCCCGGCTCCGCCTCAACTCCGCCCCTTCCCCAAATCCCCAGCCCTGCCTCCTCCCCCAGGCTCTCAAGCCTAGGAGGGAGGGAGGGGGAGAAGTGGCGCCCGCGCCGCGGCCACTCAGAGTCTCCCCCCCCTCCCAGGTTTGAGAGCCTGGGAGGGAGGGGGA